>NC_091180.1:19292570-19309772 GCF_040958095.1 Procambarus clarkii | reverse complement strand
ACAGGCTCATCAGAGTTGCGGGACATTAGGTAACGGGGCTCTCTCTCTGCTGGACAACCGGCTGTGGTAAGGCTTCTCTTAATAATGTCATTGACCTCGCCGTGTCTTGCATGCCATCCTCCTGTCCTTTGGCAGAGAAGGCCATGCCGTCTGTACCTGTCAGCCTCTGCCTCACCGCAAATACACCTGTATTCGGTGTGGATTGGGGCAGCGAGGCGGAGAGCCACGGCAATTCGGAGGGCCTGCAGTGTGAGACGGGTGCCGGTTGCTGACATTGGGGTTGCTAATAGGAAGTCACCTGCATGGGGAGCTGCTACAGCTCTAAGTCGGGCAGTGTCATGTGGTGTTGTCGCAGCTTCTTGGTCGGCAATGGGGCGATCCCAGCTGGACTGCTTATGGGCTTCAGAAGGCGGTGGTTGGGGTGCTGGTCCTGCGAGAGACCCATTTGGTTGTGCAGTCTGTGAAGCTGGGATCATGTACCCCAGCCTGTTGACCTAGGTGCTCAGGTAGGATTTCCTTCACTAGGTTGTCAGATGCCACTGGAGAGGACAGGAATGCTGGTACAGCAATTTGTGTTGCTGTGCGAACTCCGAGGCCGCCGAGTCTGACAGGGAGGTCTGTTTCCACTATGCGTCGCTGAGAGAAAGATTGAGGGCTTTATCTAGCAGTGATTTCAGCAGGCTGTCGTACTCTTCTAATTTAATATTTATAAAATATATATAACAGGTTTTGTATAGTTAGGCATAACAGGAGGCATTTGTGCTTAGGTTCTAATAGGAAGATTAGTTTAAATTCCACATACCTGAATTTACCTGAGGGCCACTAGCACTAGTGGCCTCAAGGATGACAGGAAGCCGGCGGCTTGTCAAGGGTCCTCCGCCTCTCCACATTCGCCTTGACGTATAACACTCTGTGAAGGGAGGACTCAACAAAACTGGCAGTAGATAAAAGTGAAAGAAAACGGGTGTTTCTCTTTTTTTTTTTTTAACCAAACAATATACCTGTGTTTTTTTCTGGTGTGTGGCGTGACGCGAGCAAGAGTCCAATTGAAGTGTTTGGAAGGAGCGAAACGTGGCTTGTATCCCTTAGTTTTTACGTGTTATAAATGCTGTTTTTTCTCTGTGTTTTTTTTTTTTTATTTTCATTTTACTTCCTTTTTCTGTGTTTTTATTTTCATTTTTATTCCTTCGCCTTTTACTATAATTTTTCTTCTTCTTCAACTTTCTTCTTCTTCTCCGTTTCCTTTTCATTTTTTATCCCTATTTTTTTTCTTCTCCCTTCTAATCTCCCGTTTTCTGCTTTCGTTTTTACAATCTCTTCAGCTTCTCATCTCTCTCTCTCTCTCTCTCTCTCTCTCTCTCTCTCTCTCTCTCTCTCTCTCTCTCTCTCTCTCTCTCTCTCTCTCTCTCTCTCTCTCTCTCTCTCTCTCTCTCTCTCTCTCTCTCTCTCTCTCTCTCTCTCTCTCGCTCTCTCTACTGTTTTAAAAGAAAATATGACAAAGAATAAAGGAATCTGGAATTATTGGTTAACTGAGGGTAGAGGCCAAATTCCTCTCATGAAACCTCATACCCTGAGTCCTTGCGGCCGAGTGGGCAGTGTACGGGAGTCGCAGTTCATGGACCCACGTTCGATTCCCGCCCGAGGCAGAGACTAGAGAGAATGTGGGAGTTAGTCAGCTGCTGCAACGTGGGGGTGTGAGTGGGAGCTTGTGGGAGAGATTATCAAATTAGGTAGATATGATAGAGATAAAAATTGGCCAGAAATCAGTGCATTAAACAACGGGCGGTGACTAAGGCGGGGTCCAAGAGCTAACAACAAAGATCCTGCAGGCATAAATACAAACAGTACACACACACACACACACACACACACACACACACACACACACACACACACACACACACACACACACAAGACACAAGGTAATGAGGGAGACAGTAGCCAACCTGCAAGATGATTTAAGGGCAGCAAAGGAGGAGATAAGATACCTAAAGGAGACTCTTCCACAATACCAGGCGCAAACCGTACCCCAGGGAGATGGGAATGCTACTGTGGAGGGGACCACCACAACCCAGATCTCATTTGCTGAAATGCTTAAAAAGAGCCCTGAAGCTAG
Source organism: Procambarus clarkii (assembly GCF_040958095.1). Classification (NCBI taxonomy): domain Eukaryota; kingdom Metazoa; phylum Arthropoda; class Malacostraca; order Decapoda; family Cambaridae; genus Procambarus; species Procambarus clarkii. The sequence continues at coordinate 19,307,656 of NC_091180.1, read as the reverse complement.
GTCTGCGGTTAAGGAAGTTGCCATGGAAGTGGCTTCCTCTCAGGAAGCAGCTAGATGTACTAGCCGGCTGATAGAGAGAAATAGAGCAGTAGTAGTAGCAGGCATTGAAGAACAAACAGGGACCAGACCAAAGGAGCGGAGAGACAAGGACAAAAACATGATTAAAGAGATCCTTAAAGAGGTAAGGATGGAGGGAGCTGAGCGAAATGTTGAAAAGGTTTTCAGGCTTGGAAAGTACAACAAGGACAGAGACCGAATGATAAAGGTGGTTTTCATGAGCGAAATCGCGAAAGAGGAACTGCTAGCAAGGAAGTGTTGTCTAAAAGGTGTAGAGAAGTTCAAGAAAATATTCCTGCAGAGGGATATGACAAGGGAAGAGAGAATACGGACAGCAGACGCGAGGAAGGAGCGCAGGGAGAGAGAAGGAAATCAGAGTACCACAACCCAGAACCCTACAATCCCAGAGGGAAGTGGAGAACCCTCCTCAAACAGTGCAACAGCCACAGGGATTGGGGCACCACCCCCAAATTCTACCCAACAGACACCCAACCTGCCCCATCCCCTGTCAGCCCCCCACTAAGTACCCACCTAGGGCACCCTCCCCCCACCCACCCCCCTCCCCCCACTCACCCCCCTTCTCCCCCTCACCCCTCTCCCCAGGACCTCCCTTCTCCCCCATCCCCCATGCCCTCCCTTCTCCCACATGCCTTCCCGTCTCTCCCACCCCCATGCCCTCCCTTCTCCCCCTCCCCCCTAAGCCCCCCACTCTCCCCCACCCCACCTAAGTCTTCCCCTCTCCCCCACTCCCCTAAACCCTCCCCTCTTCCTCACCCACCTCAGCCCTCCCTTTTCTCCCACGCCCCCCAAGCCCTCCACCCTTTTCTCTCCCCCCAAGCCCCCCCATCTCCCCTATCCCCCACAGCCTCTCCTCCCCCCATGCTTCCCCAACCCTCCCTCTCTTACCCACCCCCTGTACCCTCCCCCTCTTATCCACCCCCTGTACCCTCCCCCTCTTATCCACCCCCTGTACCCTCCCCCTCTTATCCACCCCCTGTACCCTCCCCCTCTCCCCCACCACCCCAAGCCCTCCCTCCTCCACCAATCCCCCCGTGCCAGGTCCCCCCAGCTCCCACTCACCCCAGATCCCAAAGGTCCCCCCCAGAAAAGAAGCAGAAGAGAGTCAGTTTCAGGGTGATGTACTCGAACATAGATGGGATCACAAGCAAGACAAGTGAACTAAGGGAAAGAGCACAAGAAGTTAACCCAGATGTAATCGGACTCACTGAAACAAAACTCTCTGGAATCATAACGAATGCCGTGTTTCCCCAGGAGTATACAGTAATAAGGAAAGAGAGGGAAGGTAGAGGAGGAGGCGGAGTGGCCCTACTCATGAGAAGGGAATGGAGTTTTAAGGAGATGGCCATCCCGGGCTGTGAGGAGTTCAGAGACTACATAGCAGGCACCATAACAATGGGAGGACCAAGAATAGTAGTAGCAGTAATATACAACCCTCCACCAAATGACAGGAGACCCAGTCAAGAGTATGAAAACAACAACAAGGCAGTTAACACTATAATTGAGAGGGCAGCCTCTGCTGCCTGTAGAAATAGATCCCACCTGCTCATCATGGGCGACTTCAATCACGGAAAGATTGACTGGGAGAACAAGGAACCGCATGGAGGCGAGGATACGTGGAGAGCCAAACTATTGGAGGTGGTGACAAGCAACTTTTTAACGCAGCATGTCGGAGAACCCACAAGGATGAGAGGCAATGACGAACCAGCGAGACTCGACCTAGTCTTCACTCTGAACGACTCCGACATAAGAGAAATCGGTTTTGAGGACCCAGTAGGAATGAGCGACCACAGTGTACTGGTGTTTGAGTACTTGATTGAAGAAGGGTTATTGAACTCGAGGAGGGATACCGAAACCAAAAGGTTAGCATACCGAAAGGGAAACTATGAGGGGATAAGAAAATTCCTAACAGATATAGCATGGGAAACAGAGCTCAGGGGAAAGACGGCCCAAGATATGATGGATTACATCACGCAGAAGTGCAAGGACGCAGCAAACAAGTTTGTCCCAGTCCAAAAGGAAAACAGAGAAATGAAGATGAGAAACCCATGGTTTAATCAAAGATGTAGGCTAGCTAAGCAGCAAAGTAAAAGGGCATGGAGAAACTATAGGAATAACAGGACACTGGAGAGCAGAGAAAGATACCAGAATGCCAGGAATGAATATGTCAGGATGAGAAGAGAGGCAGAAAGACAATACGAAAATGACATCGCAAGCAAGGCAAAGACTCAGCCTAAATTGTTGCATAGCCACATTAGGAGAAAAACAACAGTAAAGGAACAGGTTATGAGATTAAGGATAGGGGCGGAAGGATTCACTACAAATGACAAGGAAGTGTGTGAGGAATTGAATAAGAAATTCCAGGAGGTCTTCACCTTAGAACAAGGAGAAATTCCAGAGGTAAGTGAGGGAATAGCTAACCAGGAACCACTGGAAGAGTTTGAGATTACCAGTGGGGAAGTAAGGAAGTGTTTACTAGAGTTGGACGTGACGAAGGCTATAGGCCCAGATGGAATCTCCCCTTGGGTTCTAAAGGAAGGAGCAAGAGAACTGAGCCTACCACTCTCCATAGTGTATAACAAATCACTGGCAACAGGGGAACTGCCAGATACTTGGAAAGCAGCTAACGTAGTCCCGATATACAAGAAAGGGGATAGACAGGAGGCACTGAACTACAGGCCAGTGTCCCTAACCTGCATACCATGCAAGCTGATGGAGAAGATTGTGCGAAAAAAACTAGTGGAGCATCTGGAGCGAAGGAACTTTGTAACACAGCATCAACATGGGTTCAGGGATGGCAGGTCCTGCCTCACAGGGTTACTTGAATTCTACGACCAGGCAACAAAAATAAGGCAAGAAAGAGAAGGGTGGGCAGACTGCATATTTTTGGATTGTCAGAAAGCCTTTGATACAGTGCCACACAAGAGGCTAGTGCGAAAGTTGGAGATGCAGGCTGGAGTGAGAGGGAAGGTACTCCGGTGGATAGAGGAATACCTAAGCAACAGGAGACAACGAGTCTGTGTGAGGGGTGAGGTCTCAGATTGGCGAGACGTCACAAGTGGAGTCCCGCAGGGGTCAGTCCTTGGACCTATACTGTTTCTGGTATATGTAAATGATCTCCCAGAGGGTATAGATTCGTTCCTCTCAATGTTTGCCGACGATGCAAAAATTATGAGGAGGATTGAAACAGAGGATGATAGTAGGAGGCTACAAGATGACCGAAATAGACTGAGTGAATGGTCCAACAAATGGCTGTTGAAGTTCAACCCGAGTAAATGCAAAGTAATGAAACTAGGCAGTGGAAACAGGAGGCCAGGCACAGGATACAGAATAGGAGATGAAGTACTTAATGAAACAGACAGAGAGAAAGACCTAGGAGTTGATATCACACCAAACCTGTCTCCTGAAGCCCACATAAAGAGAATAACGTCTGCGGCATATGCGAGGCTGGCTAACATCAGAACGGCGTTCAGGAACCTGTGTAAGGAATCATTCAGAATCTTGTACACCACATATGTAAGACCAATCCTGGAGTATGCGGCCCCAGCATGGAGCCCGTACCTTGTCAAGCACAAGACGAAGCTGGAAAAAGTCCAAAGGTATGCTACTAGACTAGTCCCAGAACTAAGAGGCATGAGTTATGAGGAAAGGCTGCGGGAAATGCACCTCACGACACTGGAAGACAGAAGAGTAAGGGGGGACATGATCACAACCTACAAAATCCTCAGGGGAATCGACCGGGTAAACAAGGATGAACTTTTCAACACTGGTGGGACGCGAACAAGGGGACACAGGTGGAAGCTGAGTACCCAAATGAGCCACAGAGACGTTAGAAAGAACTTTTTCAGTGTCAGAGTAGTTAGCAAATGGAATGCATTAGGAAGTGATGTGGTGGAGGCTGACTCCATTCACAGTTTCAAATGTAGATATGATAGAGCCCAATAGGCTCAGGAATTTGTACACCAGTTGATTGACGGTTGAGAGGCGGGACCAAAGAGCCAGAGCTCAACCCCCGCAAGCACAATTAGGTGAGTACAATTAGGTGAGTACACACAAGTAGTAGGGTGTAAGCGCTACAGGGGATATTTTTTTTTTGGCCGAGGACCCCTGTGGGGTGTAAGCGCCACAGGTGATATTTTTTTTCAGACCAAATATCCCCTGTAGCGCTTGGGGGTTTTCAGGTCAAATATCATGCGTAGCGCTTCGGGGTTTTCAGGTCAGAAATATCGTGTGTAGCGCTTTAGGGTTTTCAGGCGAATTTGGGGAGTCACAGATTTGGAATTAGGGAATTCTTATAATGAAAAATAATGTCATACGAGTTTGCTAAAGTTCTTATAAGAAAAATAATTTCCGAGACTTAGAAGTTTGTTAAGGCCTTATGGGAGAAATTCAAATAACGTATGTAGCTCTTTAGGGCTTCCAGGAGAACTCTACGGACATGTTTTACATGTTTTCAACTTACAAAATCGTCTATGTAAGCCTTAGTTATTCATATAAATTTAGAAAATCACCTGTGTAAGTCATTGTTTTCAGGGTTTCGTACATCACACCCCCCTCCCTCCCCCCTTACCTCGCAATCTGTCGCGTCACCTTTATTTACTTTACGCCCTGACAGCCAGACGGCTCTTATCATATCTTATCTCCATAATATCTCTACCGTCCCTCCTCTCTCTCTCTCTCCTCCTCCTATTTCCTTACAACTATTTTTCAGAGTTTCAAATAATCATAGAAGTTTATTTATATGTTTATGACCGAATTTGTAAAAGGATCATTTTCAGAGAATATTGTCTTAGATGTTTTGTTAAGGAAAACAGACCACTTATCCATAACATTTAGTTTTATATCCATTTACGGCTATTTCACCTGTAAAGACCAAAATTGAACAGAGCCCAGTTTTAAGCTCATATTTCATCAGAGACCAGTTTATACCGAAATTCGCCAGAGCCTACTTTGAGAGCAAAATTAGTCAGAGACAGTTTTAAGCTCATATTTCATCAGAGTCCAGTTTATGCTCAAATTCGCCAGAGTCTACTTTGAGATCAAAATTAGTCAGAGACAGTTTTAGCTCATATTTCATCAGAGACCATTTTATACCTAAAAATGAACAGAGTCCACTTTGTCAGCAAAATTAGTCAGAGACAGTATTTAGCTCATATTTCATCAGAGTCCAGTTTATGCTCAAATTCGCCAGAGTCCACTTTGTCAGCAAAATTAGTCAGAGACAGTACTTAGCTCATATTTCATCAGAGACCATTTTATACCTAAAAATGAACAGAGTCTACTTTGAGAGCAAAATTAGTCAGAGACAGTATTCAGCTCATATTTCATCAGAGTTCAATTATCAACAGAAATTCGCCAGAGTCTACTTTGAGAGCAAATTTCATCAGTGTCCTGTAATCTGTTAAAACTTGACAGAGATCATTTTATACCCAATTTTCGGCAGAGTCCAGTTTATGCTCAAATTCGCCAGAGCCTACTTTGAGAGCAAAATTAGTCAGAGACAGTTTTAAGCTCATATTTCATCAGAGTCCAGTTTATGCTCAAATTCGCCAGAGTCTACTTTGAGAGCAAAATTAGTCAGAGACAGTTTTAAGCTCATATTTCATCAGAGTCCAGTTTATGCTCAAATTCGCCAGAGCCTACTTTGAGAGCAAAATTAGTCAGAGACAGTTTTAAGCTCATATTTCATCAGAGTCCAGTTTATGCTCAAATTCGCCAGAGTCTACTTTAATAGCAAAATTCATCAGAGTCCAGTTCTTGATCGAAATTCATCAGAGTCCAGTTTTCTAGCAATTTTCATCAGAGTCCAGTTTATGCTCAAATTCGCCAGAGTCCACTTTGAGAGCAAAATTCGTCAGAGTCAGTATTTAGCTCATATTTCATCAGAGTCCAATTTATACCTAAAAATGAACAGAGACCACATTTCGCTACTAGCAGTCCAATCCCCCTGAAATTTTAAACAGTTATATTTCAGACATAGTAAATAAAAACCAGTTCAGTTATCAAGTTTCAACTCTTGTCCCCCTGTATTTGCATATTTTCTCTATATTCACTGTGTTCTTCGTATTCTCATCCGTGTTCACTCCATGTTCTACAAATGTTCACAGTCCCATTCAGTTCATATTTTCACAAGTATCTCCATTTTTTCTGTAATCTTTCTCTTAGTCTCATTATGTTCTCTACAAAGTCTAGTCATATTTTCTATGTTTTCATGTTCATCACATGTTCTCTTTACAACTTTTATACTCAATATTCATGCTAACTTCCATATTTGTGTTCTTTGTCAATATTCATGTTCCTCTACAAGTTCATGTTCCTCACAAGATCACTTCGTTTTTCACCTTCACTTACATGTTTTCTACATTCTTTGTCTTATTCTCCATGTTCTTCACAAGTCCATTGTTCATTCTTTGTATTCCCTATTCTCCTTATCATGTTTTCATGTTCTCTGTAAGTTCATATTCCCAGCATGTTCACTGTATTCATCAACTTTTTCTTACATGTTTTCTGTGTTCACTGTATGTTCACTGCGTTCATTCCCCTACTTAACCTCAATTTTTTATGTTCTTTGTTTCTTTTAACCAATTCGTTTCTTCCATTCACTAACTAGTTCTTTGTCAAATATTAGCATCAGCAATACAGTTTCCTCAACAATTTTAGTCACCAAGTTTTTATTTGCAAAAACTATGTCAAAGTAATTCTCGTAGTCAACTTAATAGTTCTACCAGCCATGTTCTTAAACAAATCTACACTTCATTCAGTTCCAAATTTACAAAGACAAACCTTTCTTGTAACTTCTTAACTAAAAATCTTTCGCCAATCAACTGAAACATAGTCACTTTCCTCATTTCTCAACTAACTTATTATACAATCAACCAAAAAATAGTCAGAAATAGCCTCGTCCAACACTGTTCTTAACTAAAACAACCTTTCTCTTAGCTAAAAATTGTCAAAGGAAACTTCTTTCAGCACTTTCTTAACAGCCGCTATGTTTCATCAAGAAAATTTGTCAAAGGAAACTTTCCAAAACTGTTCATAACTAGCTTTTATCCATCGCCAATCAACTAAAAATAATAACTTTCATCATTTCTTAACTAAACATATTCCCCATTCATCAGAAAATAACCGTGTTCATCATGTTTCATTGTCATTTCATAACTAAAAATTATCTGCCAATCATCAGAAAAAGTCATGTTCATCATGTTTTGGCTTTTGCTCAACTAAAAGTATTCATCGGTCAACTAAAAATAGTTACTTCATCATGTTTCCTTGTCATTTCTTAACTGAAATATCACTTCTCTCATCTGAAAATAGTCAGGATTAACCTCATTCAACACCGTTCTTAACTAAAACAGCCTTTCGCTTAGCTAAAAATTGTCAAAGGAATCTTTTCAGCACTGTTCATAACTAACTTTATCCATAGTCAAGTAAGAAAATATAGTCAAAGATATCTATCATCGTCGTTCTTAACTGGCATTATACTTTGTGGAGCACTAAAATAGTCACTGTCGTCATATTTTGTCTTTTTCCTCAACTAAAAGAGTAAAATGTAACTTTTTCAACACTTTCGTAACTAAAATTATATGTCGCTAAGTAAGAAAAAATAGTCAAATGTAACTTTTTCAACACTTTCGTAACTAAAATTATATGTCGCTAAGTAAGAAAAATAGTCAAAGGTGCTCTCCGTTACACCAAAGTTACTCTTCGATAAATCAAAGACACTCTTCAATACATCAAGGACTTACTCAAAGACACCAAAGTTACACTCTAAGACATCCTTTGAGACATCAAAGACTTCCTTAAGACTTCAATGGGACTCTTCCATTCATCAAAGACATTCTCTAAGCCCTCAAAGTTATTCTCAGCACAATCAAAAGTTATTCCGAGACAACAAAAGTTATTCTCAGAACAATCAAAAGTTATTCCAAGACAACAAAAGTCATTCTCAGAGCTATCAAAATTATTCTCGGAGTCATCAAAAGGTATTCTCTAACTCACTTTGGTCATTAAAGTTAATTTCTATGTTATAAAAGTTTGTCTCAGAGACATCTAAAGTTAATCTTAGAGTTATCAAATGTAATCTCTAACTCTCTTTTGTTCATCAAAGTTGATCTCAGAGTTAGCAAAGGTAATCTCTAACTCACTCTCGTTCATCAAAGTTGTTTCAAAGACATCAAAGTTATTCAAAGAGCTAACAAAAGTTATTCTCAGAGTCACCTTCGTTCTTCAGAGAAACTTTCCAAAACATCTTTATTCATCAAAGTTATTTTCAGAGACATCTAAAGTTATTCTCAGAGCTATCAAACTTGTTCTCAGAGTCATCAAATGGTATTCTCGAAGTCATCAAAGTTATTTTCAGAGACATCTAAAGTTAATTTCTATGTTATAAAGTTATTCTCAGAGACATCTAAAGTTAATCTTGGTCATCAAAGTTGTTCTCTAAACATCAATGTTGTTCTCCAAGACATCAAAGATGTTCTCAAAATCATAAAAGTTATTCCCAGAGCTATCAAAGTTAATCTCAGAGTTATCCAAAGATATTCTCATGTCCACAAAAGTTATTCCAAGAGACGTCAAAGTTGTTTCAAAGACATCAAAGTTAATCTCAGAGTTATCCAAAGACATTCTCAGAGACATCTAAAGTTATTCTCTAAGACATCAAAGTTGTTCTAAGAGTTATCAAAAGTTATTCTCAGTCATGATATGTTATTCTCTAACTCACTTCCATTCATCAAAGACATTCTCTAAGTCCTGAAAGTTATTCTCTAAGACAACAAAGTCTTTCTCAGAGCTACCAAAGATGTTCTCTAAATCATAAAAGTTAATCTTAACTCACCTTCGTTCATTAGAGAAACTTTCCAATCCATATTCGTTGACCAGAGTTATTCTCAGAGTCATCAAAGCGATCTCTAATTCATCTTCGTTCTCCAAAGTTGTTCTCTAAGACACCTTCATTCATCAAAGAAACTCTCCTTCTTCCATCATGTTATTCTTTAAGACATCTTCAGTCATAAAATTTTCTCTCCAAAATGTAACTAGTTCAGCTTTTCATACCAAACATGCATTTCTGTTAAAACATATTTTCTTAGTTGCTTTACCCTAAAACTGTTCTCTGAACTACACTGTTCAAACCTACGTAACCTATCCTCTCCACCCAATGTTACTTAGTTAACGTAACGTTCCTAAACCTAGCTTTACCTATCCTAACATACCTTACCTTACCTTCCCTATCTTACCTAACTTTACCTATCCTAACATAACTTACCTTACCTTCCCTATCTTACCTAACTTTACCTATCCTAACATAACTTACCTTACCTTCCCTAACTTAACCTAACTTTACCTATCCTAACTTAACTTACCTAACTTATTCTGCTTAACATAACTTACCTTACCTTCCCTATCTTACCTAACTTTACCTATCCTATCCTAACCTAACTTGTCTTACCTAACTTAATCTTACTTTCCCAAACTGATGTATCCTAACTTATCTAGTCCAACCAGACATGATCTAACTTAAGTATTCCTTCTTGTCTTTGTGTTTCGTCAATCATTGTCTCATATTCATTTACTCATTTCATTAGTTAATTTCTCAAATGGTCACTTATGCATTTCAAGTGCTATTTGTTAGAGATTGGATATTTAAGCATTTCAAAGAATTATAATTTCTCAAATGGACGTTTTTGCATTTCAAGTGCTATTTGTTAGAGATTGAATATTTAAGCATTTCAAAGAATTTTTGTTATATATGGGCATTTACTCATTTCAAGGGATAATTTCTCAAATGGACGTTTTGCATTTCAAGTGTTATTTGTTTAAGATTGGGTATTTAACCATTTCAAAGGATTTTTGTTATATATGGGAACTTACTCGTTTCAAGGGCTAATTTCTCAAATGGTCATTTTTGCAGATCAAGTGTTATTTGTTTAAGATTGGGTATTTAACCATCTCAAAGGATTTTTGTTATATATGGGAACTTACTCGTTTCAAGGGCTAATTTCTCAAATGGTCATTTTTGCAGATCAAGGGTTATTTGTTAAAGTTCATCAAGTTGCCCATAAGTTGTATTAGTAGGTTCTATCTTATGTTCTTATTTCCCAACCCCTTAACCTAACCTCTTGTAATCTTAGTGTATTTAGTAGGTTCTATCTTATGTTCTTATTCCCCAACCCTTTAACCTAACCTTTCAGATGTAGTTTGTTGAATATATTATCCTTTTCCTAACCTTTCAGAAGTAGTTTGTTGAATATATTATCCTTTTCCTAACCTTTCAGATGTAATTTTGTTTCTCCTTTTTGTATATTTTTACCCAAACCATCTTTCCTTCTTTACTTTGATTCTCCTACTCCTTCTAACCCTCCTTTTCTATCTCTCTCCCTTATTCTCTCTCTTCCTCCCCCTCTCTCTCCCTCATTTGCTCAAATGCTCTCTTGTTTCTCAAATTCAAGTCTTATTTCTCCCATTCTCACACCCTCATTCTCATTCACTTAGTTTTTCTTTTTCTCAATTCAAGTCTTAGTGCTCCCATGCCCACACTCTCTCTCATTCTCTCTTCTTTGGTCCCATTTTCTTCCGCCCCCTCTCTCTTACTCCTTGCTCTTCTTTCATGCTCTCACTCCCTTGAGCTCTTGTTCTCAATTTCAAGTCTTAGTAGATCTGATTCTTTACTATTGTAATTTTATTATTACTATGATAAAGAATGAACTTATATGTGAAAACAAAGTAAAGAAGGAAAGAAGGTTAAGTGGGATGGTGGGTTTGGGTAAAAATATACAAAAAGGAGAAACAAAATTACATCTGAAAGGTTAGGAAAAGGATAATATATTCAACAAACTACATCTGAAAGGTTAGGAAAAGGATAATATATTCAACAAACTACATCTGAAAGGTTAGGTTAAAGGGTTGGGGAATAAGAACATAAGATAGAACCTACTAAATACACTAAGATTACAAGAGGTTAGGTTAAGGGGTTGGGAAATAAGAACATAAGATAGAACCTACTAATACAACTTATGGGCAACTTGATGAACTTTAACAAATAACCCTTGATCTGCAAAAATGACCATTTGAGAAATTAGCCCTTGAAACGAGTAAGTTCCCATATATAACAAAAATCCTTTGAGATGGTTAAATACCCAATCTTAAACAAATAACACTTGATCTGCAAAAATGACCATTTGAGAAATTAGCCCTTGAAACGAGTAAGTTCCCATATATAACAAAAATCCTTTGAAATGGTTAAATACCCAATCTTAAACAAATAACACTTGAAATGCAAAACGTCCATTTGAGAAATTATCCCTTGAAATGAGTAAATGCCCATATATAACAAAAATTCTTTGAAATGCTTAAATATTCAATCTCTAACAAATAGCACTTGAAATGCAAAAACGTCCATTTGAGAAATTATAATTCTTTGAAATGCTTAAATATCCAATCTCTAACAAATAGCACTTGAAATGCATAAGTGACCATTTGAGAAATTAACTAATGAAATGAGTAAATGAATATGAGACAATGATTGACGAAACACAAAGACAAGAAGGAATACTTAAGTTAGATCATGTCTGGTTGGACTAGATAAGTTAGGATACATCAGTTTGGGAAAGTAAGATTAAGTTAGGTAAGACAAGTTAGGTTAGGATAGGATAGGTAAAGTTAGGTAAGATAGGGAAGGTAAGGTAAGTTATGTTAAGCAGAATAAGTTAGGTAAGTTAAGTTAGGATAGGTAAAGTTAGGTTAAGTTAGGGAAGGTAAGGTAAGTTATGTTAGGATAGGTAAAGTTAGGTAAGATAGGGAAGGTAAGGTAAGTTATGTTAGGATAGGTAAAGTTAGGTAAGATAGGGAAGGTAAGGTAAGGTATGTTAGGATAGGTAAAGCTAGGTTTAGGAACGTTACGTTAACTAAGTAACATTGGGTGGAGAGGATAGGTTACGTAGGTTTGAACAGTGTAGTTCAGAGAACAGTTTTAGGGTAAAGCAACTAAGAAAATATGTTTTAACAGAAATGCATGTTTGGTATGAAAAGCTGAACTAGTTACATTTTGGAGAGAAAATTTTATGACTGAAGATGTCTTAAAGAATAACATGATGGAAGAAGGAGAGTTTCTTTGATGAATGAAGGTGTCTTAGAGAACAACTTTGGAGAACGAAGATGAATTAGAGATCGCTTTGATGACTCTGAGAATAACTCTGGTCAACGAATATGGATTGGAAAGTTTCTCTAATGAACGAAGGTGAGTTAAGATTAACTTTTATGATTTAGAGAACATCTTTGGTAGCTCTGAGAAAGACTTTGTTGTCTTAGAGAATAACTTTCAGGACTTAGAGAATGTCTTTGATGAATGGAAGTGAGTTAGAGAATAACATATCATGACTGAGAATAACTTTTGATAACTCTTAGAACAACTTTGATGTCTTAGAGAATAACTTTAGATGTCTCTGAGAATGTCTTTGGATAACTCTGAGATTAACTTTGATGTCTTTGAAACAACTTTGACGTCTCTTGGAATAACTTTTGTGGACATGAGAATATCTTTGGATAACTCTGAGATTAACTTTGATAGCTCTGGGAATAACTTTTATGATTTTGAGAACATCTTTGATGTCTTGGAGAACAACATTGATGTTTAGAGAACAACTTTGATGACCAAGATTAACTTTAGATGTCTCTGAGAATAACTTTATAACATAGAAATTAACTTTAGATGTCTCTGAAAATAACTTTGATGACTTCGAGAATACCATTTGATGACTCTGAGAACAAGTTTGATAGCTCTGAGAATAACTTTAGATGTCTCTGAAAATAACTTTGATGAATAAAGATGTTTTGGAAAGTTTCTCTGAAGAACGAAGGTGACTCTGAGAATAACTTTTGTTAGCTCTTTGAATAACTTTGATGTCTTTGAAACAACTTTGATGAACGAGAGTGAGTTAGAGATTACCTTTGCTAACTCTGAGATCAACTTTGATGAACAAAAGAGAGTTAGAGATTACATTTGATAACTCTAAGATTAACTTTAGATGTCTCTGAGACAAACTTTTATAACATAGAAATTAACTTTAATGACCAAAGTGAGTTAGAGAATACCTTTTGATGACTCCGAGAATAATTTTGATAGCTCTGAGAATGACTTTTGTTGTCTTGGAATAACTTTTGATTGTTCTGAGAATAACTTTTGTTGTCTCGGAATAACTTTTGATTGTGCTGAGAATAACTTTGAGGGCTTAGAGAATGTCTTTGATGAATGGAAGAGTCCCATTGAAGTCTTAAGGAAGTCTTTGATGTCTCAAAGGATGTCTTAGAGTGTAACTTTGGTGTCTTTGAGTAAGTCCTTGATGTATTGAAGAGTGTCTTTGATTTATCGAAGAGTAACTTTGGTGTAACGGAGAGCACCTTTGACTATTTTTCTTACTTAGCGACATATAATTTTAGTTACGAAAGTGTTGAAAAAGTTACATTTGACTATTTTTTCTTACTTAGCGACATATAATTTTAGTTACGAAAGTGTTGAAAAAGTTACATTTTACTCTTTTAGTTGAGGAAAAAGACAAAATATGACGACAGTGACTATTTTAGTGCTCCACAAAGTATAATGCCAGTTAAGAACGACGATGATAGATATCTTTGACTATATTTTCTTACTTGACTATGGATAAAGTTAGTTATGAACAGTGCTGAAAAGATTCCTTTGACAATTTTTAGCTAAGCGAAAGGCTGTTTTAGTTAAGAACGGTGTTGAATGAGGTTAATCCTGACTATTTTCAGATGAGAGAAGTGATATTTCAGTTAAGAAATGACAAGGAAACATGATGAAGTAACTATTTTTAGTTGACCGATGAATACTTTTAGTTGAGCAAAAGCCAAAACATGATGAACATGACTTTTTCTGATGATTGGCAGATAATTTTTAGTTATGAAATGACAATGAAACATGATGAACACGGTTATTTTCTGATGAATGGGGAATATGTTTAGTTAAGAAATGATGAAAGTTATTATTTTTAGTTGATTGACGATGGATAAAAGCTAGTTATGAACAGTTTTGGAAAGTTTCCTTTGACAAATTTTCTTGATGAAACATAGCGGCTGTTAAGAAAGTGCTGAAAGAAGTTTCCTTTGACAATTTTTAGCTAAGAGAAAGGTTGTTTTAGTTAAGAACAGTGTTGGACGAGGCTATTTCTGACTATTTTTTGGTTGATTGTATAATAAGTTAGTTGAGAAATGAGGAAAGTGACTATGTTTCAGTTGATTGGCGAAAGATTTTTAGTTAAGAAGTTACAAGAAAGGTTTGTCTTTGTAAATTTGGAACTGAATGAAGTGTAGATTTGTTTAAGAACATGGCTGGTAGAACTATTAAGTTGACTACGAGAATTACTTTGACATAGTTTTTGCAAATAAAAACTTGGTGACTAAAATTGTTGAGGAAACTGTATTGCTGATGCTAATATTTGACAAAGAACTAGTTAGTGAATGGAAGAAACGAATTGGTTAAAAGAAACAAAGAACATAAAAAATTGAGGTTAAGTAGGGGAATGAACGCAGTGAACATACAGTGAACACAGAAAACATGTAAGAAAAAGTTGATGAATACAGTGAACATGCTGGGAATATGAACTTACAGAGAACATGAAAACATGATAAGGAGAATAGGGAATACAAAGAATGAACAATGGACTTGTGAAGAACATGGAGAATAAGACAAAGAATGTAGAAAACATGTAAGTGAAGGTGAAAAACGAAGTGATCTTGTGAGGAACATGAACTTGTAGAGGAACATGAATATTGACAAAGAACACAAATATGGAAGTTAGCATGAATATTGAGTATAAAAGTTGTAAAGAGAACATGTGATGAACATGAAAACATAGAAAATATGACTAGACTTTGTAGAGAACATAATGAGACTAAGAGAAAGATTACAGAAAAAATGGAGATACTTGTGAAAATATGAACTGAATGGGACTGTGAACATTTGTAGAACATGGAGTGAACACGGATGAGAATACGAA
>NC_091180.1:19227570-19287570 GCF_040958095.1 Procambarus clarkii | reverse complement strand
GAGGTACAGTCACTCGCGCGGGAACCCGCTGTTTGGCAGGTCGCGTGACCATCGTTAAATGTCTCAATTATTCACGGTTCTTCACGGTACGGTGAGGCTGGTGAATGTCTTCCTTCTCGTCTTATTATTCATGCCCATCTATAAAGTGCTTTGTTTATATCTCCAGGTTATATATGCGCTATATCACGCACTGTGGCTCGCTCCCTTATATTCCCACTGGGTATAAGAGTCTTAAAAATTTTTTTTTACCTGAGTAATACTTTAATGACAGGAGGTAATTCACGTGTTAACAGCCCATCATTCACCTCCGTCTTAACTGGTTGATACCTGGTTGATACCTGGTTGATGGGGTTCTGGGAGTTCTTCTACTCCCCAAGCCCGGCCCGAGGCCAGGCTCGACTTGTGAGAGTTTGGTCCACCAGGCTGTTGCTTGGAGCGGCCCGCAGGCCCACATACCCACCACAGCCCGGTTGGTCCGGCACTCCTTGGAGGAATGCGAATAAATGCTTGGAATAAACTCCACAGGCGTTTAAGACAGAATTCAAACGATAACAACCTTACCACCGCTGTCTCTACGACGTAACGAGGGGGGCCCTCCCTAGGGGACCTCAGGAGAGTGGGGGGGGGGGTAGAGACTATTCCTGTAACACGACGTAGTTAACAAGACGCTGTTTCAGAGTGGTTCGCTCCGAGGGTTAAGTTCGGTCTTTTACCCTCAGAGGTAGTTTGGTGGGTAGTTCACCCCCCCCCCCTCTCCTCCCCCCCCTCCTGCTGTCATAGTGATGACGTGGAACTGGTGCCAGATTCACGAAGCAGTTACGCAAGCACTTACGAACCTATACATCTATTCTTAATCTTTGGCGGCTTTGTTTCCAATTATTAAACAGTTAATGAGCTCCGAACCACCAGGAGGCTGTTTATAACAATAACAACAGTTGATTGGCAAGTTTTCCTGCCTGTAAACTGTTTAATAAATGTAAAGAAAGCCGTCAAAGATTGAGGAAAGATGTATACGTTCGTAAGTACTTGCGTAACTGCTTCGTGAATCTGGCTCCTGGAACTTAGTAAATAGCGCCATCTAGTGATTAGATTCTTCATCACAGCGGAGACTCAAGAAAATGGGAACCATTAGAAACGGGGAAGAGAAATGGGAGGATGTGGAGATGGGGGGTGGGGGGAGTAGGGGGTAGGATTGGCAGCCTATCCCTAGCAATACAGGCAAATCCTCCTTGTTGTGTATTTCTCTAACTGTTCGAGCTTGTTTAAGGGAACTATCAGGGGGAAAGCGCCAAGCCATTACGACTATATAGCACTGGGAAGGGGGTCAGGATAAGGATTTTGGGATGGGACGGGTGGGGGAAGGGAAGGAATGGTTCCCATCCACTTGGACGGTCGGGGAATTGAACGCCGACCTGCATGAAGCGAGACCGTCGCTCTACCGTCCAGCCCGAGCTTGTTTAAGACAGCGTGGAGGCTGAGTGCCTTGTTTACCACTGCAAACAACCTACTCACCTGGGCACAGGTGAGTAGGTGAACAGGTGAGGACAGAAAGAATAAATCAAAATACATAAAAAAAACACAATTAGGGGGGCCTGACAGCTGAGTGGACAGCGCCCGGGATTCGTAGTCCTAAGGTTCCGAGTTCGATTCACGGTGGAGGCGGAAACAAATGGGTACAGTTTCTTTTATCCTGATGCATCTGTTCATCTGGAAGTAAATAGGTATCTAGGAGTTAGACAGCTGCTTCGGGCTGCTTCCTGGGGAGGGAGGAGGGGGGGGGGGGTGGTAACAAAAATGAGGCCTGTTCGAGGACCGGGCCCCGGGGACGCTAAGCCCCGAAATCATCTCAAGATAGGAGATAAGATGATAAAAAAATAAAAAAAAATACTTTCGGATCACCTCAAACGAGGTCATTAAAAATTACCATTAAATTATGATTTAATGGTCATTAAAAACGGCCAATAAAATGGCCTTTTTTTACTACTTTACTGAACAAAAAAAGTAGTCTTAAATATTCTCAACATTGAAGATTTCTAGGTGCTTAAATCTAGAAAAGCCCAAAAGCCTCTGGTTACATAATGGCCATTTTGGTTGCAGACTTCCTTGCTTTCACTAACTGTAATTATGTGCTTAGTTTTGTCGGGTTTAAACGCTGACACTGCATATTCCATCATTGGTCTTACGTACGTGGTGCATCCGGATTTGAATTCATCCTTCTGTAAGGATTTGTTTTAATATCTATATGTTATTTGTGCTCGTTTTAATGCCTGTATTTCACTGTTTTTTATGCTTTTCTCTCCAATTCTCAAGTTTAAATAGAATCGGTAAAAGTTCAATAGTAATTTACTGAAAACTTTGTGTAAAAAAACAAACTATTTTGGCTGCCTGTTCAATAGTCACTTCCCTACCAGAGGGGCGGTTCAATTTTTACATTTTTCTCAGTGTGTGTGTATGTATGTGTGTGTGTGTGTGTGTGTGTGTGTGTGTGTGTGTGTGTGTGTGTGTGTGTGTGTGTGTGTGTGTGTGTGTGTGTGTGTATGTGTGTGTGTGTGTGTGTGTGTGTATGTGTGTGTGTGTGTAAGTGTGTGTATGTATGTGTGTGTGTGTGCATGTGTGTATGTATGTGTGTGTGTGTGTGTGTGTGTGTGTGTGTGTGTGTGTGTGTGTGTGTGTGTGTGTGTGTGTGTGTGTGTGTGTGTGTGTGTGTGTGTGTGTGTGTATGTGTGTGTGTGTATGTGTGTGTGTGTGTATGTGTGTAAGTGTATGTATGTATGTGTGTGTGTGTGCATGTGTGTATGTGTGTATGTATGTGTGTGTGTGTATGTGTGTGTGTGTATGTGTGTGTGTGTGTGTGTGTGTGTGTGTGTGTGTGTGTGTGTGTGTGTGTGTATGTGTGTGTGTATGTGTGTGTGTGTATGTGTGTGTGTGTACTCACCTAGTTGTACTCACCTAGTTGTGTCTGCAGGATCGAGCATTGACTCTTGGATCCCGCCTTTCGAGCATCGGTTGTTTACAGCAATGACTCCTGTCCCATTTCCCTATCATACCTGGTTTTAAAATTATGAATAGTATTTGCTTCCACAACCTGTTCCTGAAGTGCATTCCATTTCCCCACTACTCTCACGCTAAAAGAAAACTTCCTAACATCTCTGTGACTCATCTGAGTTTCAAGCTTCCATCCATGTCCTCTCGTTCTGTTACTATTTCGTGTGAACATTTCGTCTATGTCCACTCTGTCAATCCCTCTGAGTATCTTATACGTTCCTATCATGTCCCCCCTCTCCCTTCTTCTTTCTAGTGTCGTAAGGCACAGTTCCCTCAGGCGCTCCTCATACCCCATCCCTCGTAGCTCTGGGACGAGTCTCGTTGCAAACCTCTGAACCTTTTCCAGTTTCATTATATGCTTCTTCAGATGGGGACTCCATGATGAGGCGGCATACTCTAAGACTGGCCTCACGTAGGCAGTGTAAAGCGCCCTAAATGCCTCCTTACTTAGGTTTCTGAATGATGTTCTAACTTTTGCCAGTGTAGAGTATGCTGCTGTCGTTACCCTATTAATATGTGCCTCAGGAGATAGATTAGGTGTTACGTCCACCCCCAGGTCTCTTTCACGCGTCGTTACAGGTAGGCTGTTCTCCTTCATTGTGTACTGTCCCTTTGGTCTCCTATCTCCTAGTCCCATTTCCATAACTTTACATTTGCTCGTGTTGAATTCTAGTAGCCATTTCTCTGACCATCTCTGCAATCTGTTCAGGTCCTCTTGGAGGATCCTGCAATCCTCATCTGTCACAACTCTTCTCATCAACTTTGCGTCATCCGCAAACATCGACATGTAGGACTCTACGCCTGTAAACATGTCGTTAACATATACAAGAAATAGAATTGGTCCCAGCACCGTGTGCATGTGTGTGTGTATGTGTATTCACCTAGTTGTATTCATTTAGTTGTTTTTGCGGGGGTTGAGCTTCGCTCTTTCGGCCCGCCTCTCAACTGTCAATCTACTGTTTATTAACTATTTTTTTTTCTCCACACCACACACACACACACACACACACACACACACACACACACACACACACACACACTCACACACACACCAGGAAGCAACCCGTGACAGCTGACTGACTCCAAGGTACCTATTTACTGCTAGGTAACAGGGGCATTCAGGGTGAATGCCCCTGTTACCTAGCGCTCTCTCTCTCTCTCTCTCTCTCTCTCTCTCTCTCTCTCTCTCTCTCTCTCTCTCTCGCCCCAACATACAATAAAGGAGTAATAACAAACAATTAATTAACCTTTGTTAAAAACCAGCGATGTATTTATTGACTCAAAAAACCCTTTATACAAATATATAAAAAATCAATGAGTTTTTAACATGACTTAGCTTACGGATACATTGGCGAAACATACGTACATATAATTACAGAAAATAGACTCTGAATTTACAATTTACACAAATGTTAGGCTTCTGCATTTACAATTTACACAAATGTTAGGCATTTACTGTTTATACAAATGTTAGCATCGGCATTTACAGTTGACACAAATGTTAGGGGGGATCTTCATTTACAATTTACACAAATGTTAGCATCTGCATTTACTGTTTATACAAATGTTAGCATCTGCATTTACAAATTTACACACACATGTTAGCAATCTGTATTTACAGTTTACGCAAATGTTAGGCATTTGCACTTACAGTTTACACAAATGATAGCATCTGCATTTACAGTTTACACAAATTTCAGGCATCTGGATTTACAATTTACACAAGTGGGGGGAGGGGGGAATTTACACTGTACACTGAACACTCATCTCGATATAGTGGAGGCTGGTTCAGCTGTTTACATAATAGTCCTTACGTGCTGTTCACTCAGGCGTTGTATTGTGCAGGCTCCTGTTGTACTGTGCATTGTATTATACAATACAATATATGCTATTGTATTGTGCATGAGCGTGTATTGAGCACTGTGCAGAGTCTTCCCACCCACACATGTTTTTCTGTGCTAAACACCTGAACTTTTCAATCAGGTGATTGTACTGAGCAATACAGTATTGCACAAGACATGCAGATGTAAGGTAATACAATCAGGCATTGTGCAGTACAATCAAGCGTTGAACAGTACAATCAGGAGTTGTAGAGTACAATCAGGAGTTGTAGAGTACAATCAGGAGTTGCAGAGTACAATCAGGAGCTGTAGAGTACAATCAGGAGTTATACAGTACAATCAGGAGTTGTAGAGTACAATCAGGAGTTGTAGAGTACAATCAGGAGTTGTAGAGTACAATCAGAAGTTGTAGATTACACTCAGAAGTTGTAGAGTACAATCAGAAGTTGTAGATTACACTCAGAAGTTGTAGAGTACAATCAGAAGTTGTAGAGTACAATCAGAAGTTGTAGAGTACAATCAGGAGTTGTAGAGTACAATCAGAAGTTGTAGAGTACAATCAGAAGTTGTAGAGTACAATCAGGAGTTGTAGAGTACAATCAGAAGTTGTAGAGTACAATCAGGAGTACACTCAGGAGTTGTAGAGTACAATCAGGAGTTGTAGAGTACAATCAGGAGTTGTAGAGTACACTCAGGAGTTGTAGAGTACAATCAGGAGTTGCAGAGTACAATCAGGAGCTGTAGAGTACAATCAGGAGTTATACAGTACAATCAGGAGTTGTAGAGTACAATCAGGAGTTGTAGAGTACAATCAGGAGTTGTAGAGTACAATCAGGAGTTATACAGTACAATCAGGAGTTGTAGAGTACAATCAGGAGTTGTAGAGTACAATCAGGAGTTGCAGAGTACAATCAGGAGCTGTAGAGTACAATCAGGAGTTATACAGTACAATCAGGAGTTGTAGAGTACAATCAGGAGTTGTAGAGTACAATCAGGAGTTGTAGAGTACACTCAGGAGTTGTTGAGTACAATCAGGAGTTGTAGAGTACACTCAGGAGTTGTAGAGTACAATCAGGAGTTGTAGAGTACACTCAGGAGTTGTAGAGTACACTCAGGAGTTGTAGAGTACAATCAGGAGCTGTAGAGTACAATCAGCAGCTGAACAGCACAATCAGCAAAACCGGTGACAAAGGTTTTATAGCTGGAAAATTCAATACGGTGTATGCATGTGTGTATATACGATTGTGTGTATATATGTGTATGTATGTATATGTGTGTTAACATAAATACAGATTTACGTCCCCCCCCCCACCACCACACAGCAAATTTCCAAACACCAATTTAAACAACAGTGAAACTGTATAGTTTTACCAGAGTCCACTCGAGGGGGGGGGGAGGTGGTTGAGGTTGAATTGCCATCCATATTCTCGGTCGTCAGGACACATATATGTGTAGTATGTGTATATGTACTTTAAATATGTATGTTGACTTTTGTTAGTCCTGTCAGCCGACTCGTTGTCGAATTAGATGTCTACTTTACTTACACTAATCAAATTTATATGCTGACTATATATATATATATATATATATATATATATATATATATATATATATATATATATATATATATATATATATATATATTCGTTTCCTACTCTAAATTTCGTTATTAATAGTTTCGTTATAAGTATTATTAGTTCTTCAAGAAACCTTTTAAGGAACACTGTATACACACGCACATACATATTCATATATACACACACACACACACACACACACAAGACCAAAGAGTCGAAGTTCAACCCCACAAGCACAACTAGGTGAGTACACACAGGGGGCCTCGCGGCTGAGTGTACAGCGCTTGGAGGTCGTAGCCCTAAGTGCCCGGGAACGATTCCCGGCCGAAACAGAAATAAGTGGACAGAGTTTCTTTCACCCTGATGCGGCTCTTCACCTAGCGGTAAATAGGTACCTGGGAGCTTGGCAGCTGCTACGAACTGCTGTTTGTGTGTGTGTGTGAGTGTGTCTGTACTCACCTAATTGTACTTACGGGGGGTTGAGCTTTGGCTCTTTGGTCCCGCCTCTCAACTGTCAATCAACAGGTGTACAGGTTCCTGAGCCTACTGGGCTCTATCATATCTACATTTAAAACTGTGTATGGAGTCAGCCTCCACCACATCACTGTCTAATGCATTCCACCTGTTAACTACTCTGACACTGAAATTTTTTTTCTAACGTCCCTGTGGCTCATTTGGGTACTCAGCTTCCACCTGTGTCCCCTTGTTCGCGTCCCACCAGTGTTGAATAGTTTATCCTTGTCTACCGAGGATTATATACAAAATACCCCTGAGGATTTTGTAGGTAGTGATCATATCTCCCCTTACTCTTCTGTCTTCCAGTGTTGTAAGGTGCATCTCTCGCAGCCTTTCCTCGTAACTCATGCCTCTTAGTTCTGGGACTAGTCTAGTGGCATATCTTTGGACTTTTTCCAGCTTCGTCTTGCGCTTGACAAGGTACGGGATCCATGCTGGGGCCGCATACTCCAGGATTGGTCTTACATATGTGGTGTACAAGATTCTGAATGATTCCTTACACAGGTTCCTGAACGCTGTTCTGATGTTAGCCAGCCTCGCATATGCCGCAGACGTTATTCTTTTTATGTGGGCTTCAGGAGACAGGTTTGGTGTGATATCAACTCCTAGATCTTTCTCTCTGTTCGTTTCATTAAGTACTTCATCTTCTATTCTGTATCCTGTGTCTGGCCTACTGTTTCCACTGCCTAGTTTCATTACTTTGCATTTACTCGGGTTGAACTTGAACAGCCATTTGTTGGACCATTCACTCAGTCTGTCTAGGTCATCTTGTAGCCTCCTACTATCATCCTCTGTTTCAATCCTCCTCATAATTTTTGCATCATCAGCAAACATAGAGAGAAACGGTTCTATACCCTCTAGGAGATCATTTACACATATCAGAAACAGTATAGGTCCAAGGACTGACCCCTGCGGGACTCCACTCGTAACGTCTCGCCAATCTGAGACCTCACCCCTCACACAGACTCGTTGTCTCCTGTTGCTTAGGTACTCCTTTATCCAATGGAGTACCTTCCCTTTCACACCGGCCTGCATCTCCAGCTTTTTCTCTAGCCTCTTGTGTGGTACTGTATCAAAGGCTTTCTGACTCTGTGTGTGTGTGACAAATATAAACATATGCAATAGACACAATAGAGAGAAAACATATTGGTTAGAAAGGTGGAGTCCAAGAGCTAATACCTCGAGTTTCCCGGCACAAATCGTAAATACAAATAGTAAATATACAACACAGAAAACGTACAGAGAACTATTAAAGGACATACTGAAAAAAATAAAATCCAACAAAAATAACTTCACCAGAGACAGGATAGAAGGTGAGAGATTTAGAAAGCAAAGGACCAACAATATTATAAGAAAACACGTAACGGAGAAGAGGAGAGAAGGTTCAATTCTCACACAGAAAACGACAAGAAGATATGTGAGAACCAAAGATTCTCACACAGAAAACGACAAGAGGGTATGTGAGAACCAAAGGTTGCAACTAATAGTGGAAAATAAAAGATCGCCAGAGAAAGCACTAGATGACATAGAGTAGACTATGTCTACTTTAAAATAAAATAGAGATCTACTCTAAGATCTCACCAAGGCTGCTATAAGAGGCTAGAAAGGTAATCTGTCACCAGCTAACTAAAATGTTCCATAAAATACTCAAAATAGAATACCTTTCTAGCCTCTTATATATATATATATATATATATATATATATATATATATATATATATATATATATATATATATATATTAGTATATTTTGGTAGCAGTCTTTCCTGTAGACATATATTATTAAATATGACCGAAAAAGTAAGATTAATAATTCTAACACGAATTTTCTCAATCTTTCGTACATTTCTTTTCACTGTTGGAGGTAAATCAAAAATCAATTCTCCAAAATTCATTTTTATTTCTAGTCTGACGCGACACGAGCGCGTTTCGTAAAACTTATTACATTTTCAAAGACTTTAGTTTACAAATACACAACTGAATAGAACTTAAGCATCTCCGATTTTATATCTACATTTGAGAGAGGTGGATGGGGTGAGGTGGCATTAATAGGGTATTAATTTCATCAACACAAGACAGAACAAGAGGTGGCATTAATAGGGTATTAATTTCATCAACACAAGACAGAACACGAAACAATGGGTATTGAATAGAAGTGATTGCAGAAAGCCTATTGGTCCATATTTCTTGATGCTTCTATATTGGAGCGGAGTCTTGAGGTGGGTAGAATATAGTTGTGCATTAATTGGCTGTTGATTGCTGGTGTTGACTTCTTGATGTGTAGTGCCTCGCAAACGTCAAGCCGCCTGCTATCGCTGTATCTATCGATGATTTCTGTGTTGTTTACTAGGATTTCTCTGGCGATGGTTTGGTTGTGGGAAGAGATTATATGTTCCTTAATGGAGCCCTGTTGCTTATGCATCGTTAAACGCCTAGAAAGAGATGTTGTTGTCTTGACTATATACTGGTTTTTTTGGAGCTTACAGTCCCCAAGAGGGCATTTGAAGGCATAGACGACGTTAGTCTCTTTTAAAGCGTTCTGTTTTGTGTCTGGAGAGTTTCTCATGAGTAGGCCTGGCCGCTGAATTTTGGAGAATTGATTTTTGATTTACCTCCAACAGTGAAAAGAAATGTACGAAAGATTGAGAAAATTCGTGTTAGAATTATTAATCTTACTTTTTCGGTCATATTTAATAATATATATATATAAATATATATATATATATATATATATATATATATATATATATATATATATATATATATATATATATATATATATATATATATATATATATATATATATATCCCAGAATTTTGGAGAAAAAAGTAGTCAAATGTAATCCCCTTGACTAGTGTATTCAAAATGTTGCTTTCAATCCCTCTGACTATCCTTTTAATTAATGTAGTCAAATAGTTTGGGAAAGTTAGACCCAAAATTAAAAAATGGGAATAGTCAGGAGGGACTAAAGTTGCAGACCAATGCCACTGAGACATATTCCATGTAAAGGAATGAGGAATATAATCAAGATGAGAATTGCTGAACATCTTTAGGGAGGGAGGGAAGGAATTATCAGGGGAAGGCGCCAAGCCATTATGACTATATAGCACTGGGAAGGGGTCAGGATAAGGATTTGGGATGGGACGGGGGGAAAGGAATGGTGCTCAACCACTTGTGGACGGTCTGGGGGATTGAACGCTGACCTGCATGAAGCGAGACCGTCGCTCTACCGTCCAGAGAAGATGAACTTTTGAACGGTAAGGCAGCATGGATACGGACGCGGGAAATCATGCCGAACAAACTACATTGAGTTGAGTTCTGTTGAGTTATACGTTGAGTTTTGTGCTGAAGAAAACGAAGGTTGGGCACATTATTTTCCTTGAGAAAATATCTCAAAGGCAGAAAAGCAGAAAAAGGCAGAAAGATCATAAGGAATTTAGAAACAGACGAGGACTGTAGAAGATGACAAGATGACCTGTACAAACTTTAGGAGAGGGCAGACAACATGGCCGCTAGAATTCAATCCCATCACGTGTAATGTGATGAAGACGGGGGAAAGTAGGAGCTAGACTAGAAAACATTTACACTTATAGAAAAAGACAAACTACTATTTGCGACAAATAGACAAAAAAAGAGAGTGGATTTAATTCCATCACTGCCAGCAGAGCCCCACATAAACAGGGTCACATCAGCGGCATATGGAAAGACTGCAAACAATAAGAATGGCATTTAAGAGCCTAAATAACTTTCTTTTTCAAGGTAATCTTCATAACCTAAATTACACGAATCTTGGAACATACAATCTCCGCAGTCAGCAGTCCCCGTGGTGTAGTGGTAAGACACTCGCCTGGCGTTCCGCGAGCGCTATGTCATGGGTTCGTATCCTGGCCGGGGAGGATTTACTGGGCGCAAATCCTTAACTGTACCCTCTGTTTAACGCAACAGTAAAATGTGTACTTGGATGAAAAAACGATTCTTCGCGGCAGGGGATTGTATTCCAGGGACCATAGGATTAAGGACTTGCCCGAAACGCTACGCGTACTAGTGGCTGTACAAGAATGTAACAACTCTTGTATATATCTCAAAAAAAAAAAAAAATCTGGGCCTGAACCACATACTTGTGAACCACAAAAAAAAAGAGAAAAACACAAAAGGAGTTCACGAGATAATTCCCGGAACTAAGAGGGTTAAGAGATGAAATTAGGTTAACTAAATTACACAATAGCGGACAGAAGAAACAGAGGGAGACATGATCACAACATACACGATGATGAGAGGGGAGTAAGGAAAGGTAATTATCAGGAGAAAGCACTATAAGCCATTACGACTAGAAAGAACGTGAGGACAAAGATTTGGGATAAGATGGTGAAAATGAACGGTGCCCAACCATTTGGACCGTCGGGGATTGAACACGGACCTGCAAGAAACGACACCCAAGTGTGTGCATGAAAGGAGTAAGCAATGTAGACAGGGGCAGCATCTTTAAATTGAGAGAAAATAGGATTAGAGGTGGAAACAGGAAACATAAATGAGTTGAAGGAACGTCAGGGAACACTGATGCTGTGTACGAGCGGTAGACAGGTGGAACGCACTGAAAGGAGAAGTTGTGGAAGCCACCTCCAGCCACAATTCGAACGTTAGAGGAAATTATATAGTAAGAGGAACAAAAACATGGCTTATAGATCGGGCATCGAGAGCTAAGTCTCACTTCCCCGTATGCAATGATAGATAAGTACTGATAGGTACACACACACACACACACACACACACACACACACACACACACACACACACACACACACACACACACACACACAAAGGACCAAAGAGCCAGAGCTCAACCCCCGCAAGCACAATTAGGTGAGTACACAAACACACACACACACACACACACACACACACACACACACACACACACACACACACACACACACAAGATGGGGGTCTGGTAGAATTACGAGTCCACAGGACTCGTAATTCTGTGGCCCGGGTTCGATTCCCGGACCAGGCATTAACAAGTGGGCAAAGTTTCTTTCACCATGAATGCCCGTTACCTAGCAGTAAATAGGTACCTGGGAGTTAGTCAGCTGTTACGGAGCTGCTTCCTGGGGTGGGTGTGAAAAAAAATAGTTAGTAGTTAGTTACAGTTAATTGATTGACAGTTGAGTGGCGGGCCGAAGGAGCAGAGCTCAACCCCCGCAAGAACAGCTAGGTGAATACACACACACACACACACACACACACACACACACACACACACACACACACACACACACACACACACACACACACACACACACACACACACACACACACACACACACACACACACACACACACACACACACACACACACACACACACACACACACACACACACACACATACACACCCACCCACACACACACACACACACACACACACACACACACACACACACACACACACACACACACACACACACACACACACACAACCACCCACCCACCCACACCCACCCACACACACACACACACACACACACACACACACACACACACACACACACACACACACACTCACACACACACACACACACACACACACACCCACACACACACACACACACACACACACACACACACACACCCACACACACACACACACACACACCCACACACACACACACACACACACACACACACACACACACACACACACACACACACACACACACACACACACACACACACACACACACACACCCACACACACACACACACACACACACACCCACACCCACACACACACACACACACACACACACACACACACACACACACACACACACACACACACACACACACACACACACACACACACACACACAGACCCCCAAACAAAACCTAACTTCACCTTTAACACCATAACATCACAAACTCCAAAAAGCATGTTCTCCCTCACAAGTGTAAACACCTCAACGCTGAGAAGAAATCACATCACACATCTTGAGGGGGGGGGGGGGGGTGGAGCGGGGGGGGGGGGGATTACTTGTTTAATTAAAACCTTTTAATATATTTAGACAGAAACAGATGCCGCTTGATGGGGCATCTGTTACCTTTGCCACAGGCCGTAGACTTGACAGCAGATGCTGTACAGAGCAACACACACCTGTGTCCCTCTCACACACACACACCTGTTACACACGTGTGTTCCGGATGCCAGCTGCTCTACAGATGTGGCAACGAGGGGTCGTAAGCATTCCTCCAGGAGACCTATTGCATAGATGGTCTTCTAGAAGCCTCTAGGTGCTTCCAGGTGCCTCTAGGTGCTTCCTGAAGCATTCAGGTGCCTCTAGGCGCACCCTGGGGGCTCCACCTGACTTGCGAGTGCCACCAAATGCCTCTAGGGAGCCAAACAAAGGTGCCTCCCGATGCCTCTAAGTGCCTTCAGGTCCACCCACAGGTACCCACAGGTAAGGTGGAGCATCTAGGTGACCCACTCTGCCAGGTGACACAGGTGGCGCAGCAGAAGAGCAGTAGGGAGGATGAGACACGCAGACAGGTACTGCTGTGTCTGCGTGGCGCTGCTGGTCTGCATGGCTGCTGGTTCCTTAGCTGTGGGGGTGGGGGTTATATATATATATATATATATATATATATATATATATATATATATATATATATATATATATATATATATATATATATATATATATATATATACATATATATATATATATATATATATATATATATATATATATATATATAATTATATATATATATAATATAATTATATATATAATAATAATATAATTATATATATATGTATATATATATATATATATATATATATATATATATATATATATAATTAAATCTATTAAATAAATTTAACAATTAATGAAGCAATCAAAAAATAATATAAAAGTAATCTACAATCTATAAAATCTAATCAGCATTACCGAGTGATTAGAATCTAATCACTCGGTAATCCACAGACAATCAAACAATAAGCCTAATAACACAAACAAAAACATTAATCGCTAAACCAAGAAAATATATTGGCATATTCTCATCAAAACAGTTTAATAAATCCTTAAGAAATATCATGATAAATAAAATTGATAAAAATAGTTTTGTCTTACCAATAATACAAAATTGGATTCAGTGTATAAAATATAGAATTCCATAACAGTTTCAACTCCAAGTAACACAAAAGTCAAGAAAACATTTGAAATAAATTTCCTAAAACTTCACATTTCAGCCCCATAACTATAATTTCCCCATTAGAAAATTTCCCCATTAGAAAATTTCCCCATTAGAAAATTTCCCCATTAGAAAATTTCCCCATAAGAAAATTTCCCCATTAGAAAATTTCCCCATTAGAAAATTTCCCCATTAGAAAATTTCCCCATTAGAAAATTTCCCCATTAGAAAATTTCCCAATCACAAGTTCTATAGAAATCCACAAAAATCTTAAACAAATATATCCTATTCAAGGGCAAATTATTTGCCAAAAATTTGATATTGGGAATTATCCCAGAATTTCAAAATATAATTAACGATTATAATGGAAAAATCCAATGGTTTAATTCAGAGTAAAATTAACTCTCCAATTCCACACACCCACAAAAGAAATACCAACTCTCCCTCGTAGCAGAATTGGCTTCATTCTCAAATTACAATCGGGGGGATCCCGGGATCGATCCCCGGGCGGGACAGAAGTGATTTCACACGCTACCTTTCGTCTAATGCTTCTGTTCACCAATCAGTAACTGGGTCCCCGGGAGTTAGGCAATTGTTTCAGGGGTTGCATTCTGGGGAAGGTCAGTAGTTTGACCTTCAAAGGTCCTGGGTTCGAACCCCAAAAACATATATATAGACAGACTTCCTGTCCCTTCAACGGGAATTATTAATTATAAGTTAGCTAAATACCCCCAAGTTACACAGCACAAGTAATTATCGGAATTTAATTATTAAGGCAATTAATATTACAATTACAAGGTAATTTCTCTAATTATCAGGAGAAACGCCGAGCCATTACGACTATATAGCACTGGGAAGGGTTCAGGATAAGGATTAGGGTTTGGACGGGGAACAGGAATGGTGCCCAACCACTTGTGGACGGTCGGGGATTGAACGCCGACCTGCATGAAGCGAGACCGTCGCTCTACCGTCCATGACAAGTGGTTGGACAGAGTAATCAAATATTGTCAAAATTTATTGCATATTTTTACAATAAAACGCTATAAAAAAATTCAAATTGTTAATTTTTAATCAAGTCAATTATCTTAACTCACAAAGAAAATCCCGAAGAAAATCAATCTGAATATTACAAAAAATCCCTTAAATCCTGATGCTAATTCCTTAAAAAAAATCCTTAAACCATAATGAAAATCGCTAAAAACACAAAGAAAATCCCAAAACAAAACAAAAAAATCCCTCAAGTCATAAAGAAAATCCCTTAATCCTAAAACAAACCACTTCAAATATATAAGTAAAACAAAAAAAATCCAAGATATCCCCAGACAACTGAAAAAAAAGATATCCCCAGACTGAAAAAAAGATATCCCCCAGACTGAAAAAACCCAAGATATCCCCAGACTGAAAAAAATGCCAAGATATCCCCAGACAATTGGAAAAAACCCCAAGATATCCCCAGACTGAAAACAAACTCACTGAAATCCTTCAGTGAATGTCAATTCTCACCTTTAAACACGTGGACGAGAATGGTGGCCCGCTCCGTGTTGGACGGAGCACACTGGTAGCGGCCAGAGTGGCCCAACGTGGCCCGGGCCACGAGTAGTGTGGACACCGTGCGGCCCTCCTCCTGGCGCACGCTAACTCGCACGCTTCGATCACTCTCATAGTTGATTACCTGCGGTAGTATAGGTGGTTATAGTGATTAGTGACGAATATCAGTTGTGGGTAGTTAGCAGAAGTGGGGTTGGTGGTTTGTGTGTCTGTGTCTCTCTCTCTCTCTCTCTCTCTCTCTCTCTCTCTCTCTCTCTCTCTCTCTCTCTCTCTCTCTCTCTCCAGAACGCCTAGAAGAGGGTCATTGAGTCTCCTTTGTAGACTACTCAACACTTTGCATACAGTCTCCTCATTTGCATATCATTACCTGACAGCTTTTGTTTAACACAATACCTGTACCTTGACTCCTCATGGTTTAAGGTCACTCCTGTAACTTTACAAACGTTTTTTTTTGTCTAACGAAACATTTGTAACTTTTTCCTGTTTTTTTTTTAAAGCCTATCATCACACACACACACACACACCTGTAACTGAACTCCTGGTGGTTTTAAATATAGCATAACACTGGTAATTAAACTTGTGGTTTTAATTAAATATTGGAGCAAAACCATATTAGAAAATTTGTTGGCGTTGAAGCACCCCCAAATATTACCGTTTTCGTTGTCTTCAAAGCATATGAGTGATGACTACTCAAGACTTCCCTCAATCACCACAAATATGAGGTACAGTATGAGGCAACTGACCACTTTAATCATGAATTATTTATATATATATATATTTTTTATAATAAATAAAACATTGTTTACTACTATACATCCACATGTAAGATTTTCTCGTAGTACGTCTGAATACAATACAATTACATAAATACACTCTGGAAAAAATATTTTTTTATGTAATGTCAACAAAGGCAGGCCTCACTGCAGCAACTGAAATCAGGAAGGAGATCAGTGTATATGTATACTGAGAGTGCAAAGTAATACTTAAATTATTGTGGACAACAGCTCGTTAACTCAAATCTCCAATTCTCACGGAAGAAGTCACCTTTCCGTCCCAAAATACACCAAGAGAGCCGCCCTCAACAGGGTGACCCCAAGACAGACCTGAGGGCCTCTTACCTCTCCTCTATGGTACCAAAATATGTACTCAGGCGCAGCGGGACTTGGGCTGACCACACAGGTAAGGTTAAGGGCTTCACCTTCTGCCGTGTGGAGCTCCGGGGCGCGGAGAATGCCGGCCCGAGGCACTGAAACAGAACGTCTTAGATGAAAGAGAGAGAAGGCGGGAATTATCAGGGGGAAAGCGTCAAGCTATTGCGACTATATATCACTTGGAAGGGGCCAGGATATAAGGCT
Organism: Procambarus clarkii; assembly: GCF_040958095.1. NCBI lineage: Eukaryota > Metazoa > Arthropoda > Malacostraca > Decapoda > Cambaridae > Procambarus > Procambarus clarkii. The sequence continues at coordinate 19,270,497 of NC_091180.1, read as the reverse complement.
TTGGGATGGGACGGGGGGAAGGAATGGTATTCAACCGTTTGAACAGTCTGGGATTGATCGCAGACCTGCATGAAGCGAAACCGTCGTTCTACCGTTCAGTCCAAGTGGTTGGGTGAGAGAGAGAGAGAGAGAGAGAGAGAGAGAGAGAGAGAGAGAGAGAGAGAGAGAGAGCGAGAGAGAGAGAGAAAGAGAGAGAGAGAGAGAGAGAGAGAGAGAGAGAGAGAGAGAGAGAGAGAGAGAGAGAGAGAGAGAGAGAGAGAGAGAGAGAGAGAGAGAGAGAAGCTTCTAGAGCTAATAATATTATCCAGAGGTTACAATAATCAATAATATGAACAGTATGAAACAAATCACATATTATACTGCTCATAAACACATATTATACACATATTATACTGCTCATAAACACATATTATACACATATTATACTCTATATACACGTTATACACTTTTAAAAATTCTTCTTTGCAATACACATGTAACAAAAGTAAATAATATAAACTATAATAATCTTCAACATATATCATTAATATGGTTGCAAGAATTTTTATTTCCCAAGAATAAATCATCCTTTATAAACAGCAAATTTCTCTATGACTATGTTGGCAGAATGTCTGATATTGGAATTAAAAAAAGTAAAAAAAAAGAAGAAAAAAAAGAGGACATCCTGACCTGGGCTTTTATCCAGTAAATAATAAAAGCCACGTTAAACAGCGTACATAATTCAGAGTGGTAGTTGGCACGCTAGGAATATGTTCAGCTTGAGAAATTGCCCCGATATTTGCTTAGTGGCCGAGGTCTGTTGATTATGTATTCTGTGTATTAGGGAGAATACTCAGAAACACCTACTCATGTATACAAATACTCATACACACACACACACTCACTCTGTCTGTATCTCTCTCTCTCTCTCTCTCTCTCTCTCTCTCTCTCTCTCTCTCTCTCTCTGTTTCTCTCTCTCTCTCTCTCTCTCTCTCTCTCTCTCTCTCTCTCTCTCTCTCTCTCTCTCTCTCTCTCTCTTGCCTAAGGCCCTCGTTCCTCGCCTCTAATAGGCTTCATAATAACATGTAAAGCCACCATTAAAAACTAATGGGGAGATACACTGACCCATTAGGCGCTATCGTTCTCTATTTGCATATAATTTAAAACACATTCCTAACTCTTGTTCGGAAATTTCGAATTTGGAATATGTTTGGGTATAGTTGTAATGTGTGTGTGTGTGTGTGTGTGTGTGTGTGTGTGTGTGTGTGTGTGTGTGTGTGTGTGTGTGTGTGTGTGTGTGTGTGTGTGTACTCACCTATTTGTGCTTGCGGGGGTTGAGCTTTGACTCTTAGGTCCCGCCTCTCTCATCCGTCAATCTACTGGTGTACAAATTCCTGAGCTTTTCGAGCTCTGTCATATCTACATTTGAAACTGTGTATGGAGTCAGCCTCCACCACATCAGTGCCTAATGCATTGCATTTACCAACTACTCTGACACTGAAAAAGTTCTTTCTAACGTCCCTGTGGCTCATGTGGGTACTCAGCGTCCACCTGTGCCCCATTGTGCGTGTACCACCCGCATTAAATAATATATCCTTGTCTACCCTGTCAATTCCCCTGAGAATTTTGTATGTGGTGATCATGTCTCCACCGAGCTCTTCTCTCTTCTAGCGACGTTAGGTGTATTTCACGCAGCCTTTCCTCGTAACTCATGCCTCTTAGTTATGGGACTAGTCTAGAGCCATACCTCTGAACTTTTTCCAGTTTCGTCTTGTGCTTGACAAGGTACGGGCTCCATGCTGGGGCCGCATACTCCAGGATTGGTCTTACATATGTGATATACAAGGTTCTGGAAGATTTCTTAAACAGGTTTCTGAAGGTAGTTCTAATGATAGCCAGCCTCGCATACGCCGCCGATGTTATTCTTTTGATGGGGGCTTCAGGAGACAAGTTTGGTGTGATATCAACTCCTAGATCTTTCTCTCAATGCGTTTCATGAAGGACTTCCTCTCCCATTCGGTATCCAGTGTCTGGCCTCCTAGTTCCTCCTCCTAGTTTCATTAGCAACAGGTGGACGCATTGAGCGCTAAACACCATTAATACACTCAAACGACAAGGCCGACGGGTACTTATCAACTGGGTGTCAAGTCATGTGGGAATAATAGGAAATGACATTGCAGACGAAGCTGCAAAACTTGCAACTAAGAGAAGAAATGTAGACATTTACATACCACAGAGTCTATTACAGATTTAGAAAGTAATTAGAAACAGAGCCATGCAGAAGATGTACAGTGACCACAACACAGCAGTTGCAACATCAGGATCTGCGGGTTGATACAAGAATTCAACCAACTACGAACCACTTAGTTTGATGAAAGGGAACAGTAGAACAACGGAAGTACACTTACATCGTATCAGGCTTGGATGCCCATGTGCATGGGAAATAGGCTTACAGGTTCCGGAAGATGAGAGGAAATGTCAGCACTGTGGAGAAATGCCCGACAGACCACTGGAACATTATCTAACACAGTGCACAGTTACAGTCACAACAGACCACTGGAACATTATCTTACACAGTGCACAGTTACAGTCACAACAGACCACTGGAACATTATCTAACACAGTGCACAGTTACTGCCACAACAGACCACTGGAACATTATCTAACACAGTGCACAGTTACAGTCACAACAGACCACTGGAACATTATCTAACACAATGCTCAGTTACAACCACAACAGACCACTGGAACATTATCTAACACAGTGCTCAGTTACAACCACAACAGACCACTGGAACATTATCTAACACAGTGCACAGTTACAGCCACAACAGACCACTGGAACATTATCTAACAAAGTGCTCAGTTACAGCCACAACAGACCACTGGAACATTATCTAACACGGTGCACAGTTACAACCACAACAGACCACTGGAACATTATCTAACACAGTGCTCAGTTACAACCACAACAGACCACTGGAACATTATCTAACACAGTGCACAGTTACAGTCACAACAGACCACTGGAACATTATCTAACACAGTGCACAGTTACAGTCACAACAGACCACTGGAACATTATCTAACACAGTGCACAGTTACAGCCACAACAGACCACTGGAACATTATCTAACACAGTGCACAGTTACAGCCACAACAGACCACTGGAACATTATCTAACACAGTGCACAGTTACAGCCACAACAGACCACTGGAACATTAACTAACACAGTGCACAGTTACAGCCACAACAGACCACTGGAACATTATCTAACACAGTGCACAGTTACAAACCCAGTAAGATTTCCACTAAGATTCAACAGAGCAGAAGAAGTTGCTAAACACATGGGACAAAATCTTACTGAAGCGACCATACGAGTCATAAATACTCATACTTCGCCCAAGTAAAACAGAAACAAGCAACACTTAGTGGGCCAGCCAGAGGCTTAGGGCCCGCCCAGTGGGGCAGCCAGAGGCTTAGGGCCCGCGCAGGAATATCCCTGCCCACCCCTCCCCCCCAAAAAAATAACTTACATTTACTTGGGTTGAACTGTAGTAGCCGTTTTCTAATGGGAGATCATTTACATGTATCTGGAACAGTATAGGTCCAAGGACTGATCCCTGAGGGACTCCACTGGTGACGCCTCGCCACTCCGAGACCTCACCCCTCACAGTGACTCGCTGTGTTCAGTTGCTTAGGTACTCTCATATCCAGTGGAGTACCCTCCCTTTCACTCCTGCCTGAATCTACAGTTTGTGCACTAGTCTCTTATGTGGTACTGTGTCAAAGGCTTTCTGGCACTCCAAAAATAAGCAGTCTGCCCAGCCCTATCTTGCCTTATTTGTGTTGCCTGGTCACAGAATTCAATTAATCGTGTGAGGCAATATCTGTCATCCCTGAACCTATGCTGATGCTGTGTTACAAAGTTCTTTCGCTTCTGATGTTCCACTAGCTTTTATTCGCACAATCTTCTCCATCACCTTGCGTGGTATGCAAGTTAGGTATGCATGGTGTGTGTGTGTGTGTGTGTGTGTGTGTGTGTGTGTGTGTGTGTGTGTGTGTGTGTGTGTGTGTGTGTGTGTGTGTGTGTGTGTGTGTGTGTGTTTACTAGTTGTGTTTTTGCGGGGGTTGAGCTTTGCTCTTTCGGCCCGCCTCTCAACTGTCAATCAACTGTTTACTAACTACTTTTTTTTTTTTTCCACACCACACACACACACACACACACCAGGAAGCAGCCCGTGACAGCTGACTAACTCCCAGGTACCTATTTACTGCTAGGTAACAGGGGCACTTAGGGTGAAAGAAACTTTGCCCATTTGTTTCTGCCTCGTGCGGGAATCGAACCCGCGCCACAGAATTACGAGACCTGCGAGCTATCCACCAAGCTACGAGGCCCCCACGAGGCTACGATGTGTGTGTGTGTGTGTGTGTGTGTGTGTGTGTGTGTGTGTGTGTGTGTGTGTGTGTGTGTGTGTGTGTGTGTGTGTGTGTGTGTGTGTGTGTGTAAAGGTATGGGTCCAAGTATGTAGTTCTTGGACCCATACCTTTATACCTTTCCAGTCGCTACTTGTCTAATTCAATTTCATTTCTGTATATTATCTACTGTTGAAACTATAAATGGTGTTTGCTGCTACATCCTGCACCTTTAGTTCATTCTATTGTCCCACTACTCTAATGTTAAAAGAAAACTTTCTAACATCTCTGTGTCTTATGTGATTCTCCAGTTTACATTCATGCCCTCTTATTGTTATTCATTTTAAACATCTACTGTTTTTTCCCCAGTTTGTCAATCCCTTTAAGAAGTTTATTAAGTCTCTATCATGTGTCCTCAATTCTTTTCTCTAGTGTCGTCAGGTCTAGTTCTTTCAGTCTTAATTCAATCCTTCAGAAATCCCCGTAGGCGAGGCTCGCTGCAAGTCTCTGAATCTTTCTAGGATTACTTTGATCTTACTTGGTGTGATTAACCTGCGATATTTATTAATATTTTGATGAAGTAAAGTATAATATATTCTTTTTTTTAGTGTGAGGTGAACTATATAATGTTATACCATCTCACTTTACGGGCTCACCATAGCCCGTGCTACATGGACACTTCGTCCTGAGCTGCTAAATCTTTAACAACAACAACTCACAAGTCCCTCACAATCACCTCTTGGGTCTGTCACCTCACTTAATCTGCTCACTCACGCACCTCATAAATCTCTCATTTTCCCTCCCTTTTACCTCACGTCCCCTCTCTCTCTCTCTCCCTCATCTTCCCTCACCTCTCCTCCCATCTCTCTCACTTCCCCTCTACGTCACCTTCCCTCTCCCGTCACACCTCTCTCTCTCTCTCTCTCTCTCTCTCTCTCTCTCTCTCTCTCTCTCTCTCTCTCTCTCTCTCTCTCTCTCTCTCTCTCTCTCTCTCTCTCTCTCTCTCACACCTTCCCTCACCTCCTATTCCCCTCACCAACCCCTCTCTACCCCCCCTTCCCCCCCAAACAAGCCGCTGTCTCTAATAAATAAATAACAACTGCAAGCACACCAGAAACGACCCTTCGAGGTAATTAACTCCTAATGGGTTCCTTTATTGGCATCTATCGCGGCGATGGTCGAAAAATTACCGTGATTTAATTAACTTTCCAGTGTACACACAGGCAGTGATTGGTAAAACAAATAAAAAAATAAACAAAAAAGATTGGGTGGAGTTTGGGGTGTTAATGAGGCCTTTGGCGTCTGGATGTACGACTGATTGGTGGGCTCAGATGAGGGGGGTGTACGACTGATTGGGTGATTGGTGGGCTCAGATGAGGGGGGTGTACGACTGATTGGGTGATTGGTGGGCTCAGATGAGGGGGGTGTACGACTGATTGGGTGATTGGTGGGCTCAGATGAGGGGGGTGTACGACTGATTGGGTGATTGGTGGGCTCAGATGAGGGGGATGTACGACTGATTGGGTGATTGGTGGGCTCAGATGAGGAGGGGGGGGGGGATGCTGCCATGGTTCACACACATATAAAAAAATATTCGGGGCGCTGATAGCTGAGTGGACAGCACGCTGGATACGTAGTCCTGAGGTCAGGGGGGTTTTTATTCCCGGCGCCGGCGGAAACAAAAATGAGTTTCTTTCACCTTGATGCGACTGTTCACCTAGCAGTAAATAGGTACCTGGGAGTTAGACAGCTGCTACGGGCTGTTTCCTGGTGTGTGTGTGTGTGTATGTGTGTGTGTGAGTGTGTGTGTGTGTGTGTGTGTGTGTGTGTGTGTGTGTGTGTGTGTGTGTGTGTGTGTGTGAGTGTGTGAAAAAAATTAATTGATTGACAGTCGAGAGGAGGGCCCAAAGAGCCCAAGCTCAATCCCCGCGAACACAACTATGTGAGTACAACTAGGTGAACACACACCCACATTAATGAATTAATAGATGGATTACTATCCTTAATGAATGGATAGATGGATTACCATCCTTCATAAATGGATAGATGGATTACCATCCTTCATAAATGGATAGATGGATTACAATACACTAACGTATACAAGGTCACTCTCCTTCCAACTATCAACTGCCTCAAATATGATGGAATAGAATACAACCAGTATGATAAAGTTGAGCGGACCTTCACAACAATAACTCACAATATAGCGAAAACATATTGTAAATTATTTATTAAAATAAGCTTTTTTAAGATGTAGACGAATGACTTTGGTTTCGATTCAAGCCAATTATCCACAATAAACGTTAGATTAAGTGATCGATAGTGAGACACAAGTCATCTATATCCCTTTCTTAACATATAGTAAACTTCTTGACTCCAGCACTCTGCTCGACTCTAAAGATTTGCTGAATATATAGGACAAAGTGTCCACAAAGCTCTTGTTTACATTCTTTAAACACCGTGACAAACACTTTGTCTGGTCCTGGGGACTTGTTTACCTTTCAGTTTTCTATTTGATTTTTACTTATAAATATTCTTATTATAGTTCGGGAAGGTAGTATACCCTTAAGAATTTAAGTGGATCGAATGATCGCCCTTCGGAGTCGAAGACGACCATGACTTCAGTATCAGGTCGAAAGTCGTATGTCAGATGATGATGGATGACACCAATCCGGAAGCCTCGCCCACACCCGTGACACATGCGGTTGTGGGAGGCCTGGTCGACGACCGGGCCGCGGGGACGCTAAGCCCCGGAAGCACCTCAAGGTAACCTCAAGGTGGGGTGCTGCTGAAGACGTGAATGTTGCCCTAGCTTTGCGCACGGCGCGTTTCCTCCGGGTCTCCGCAGTTCGTCTATCCTCCGTCACAAGAGCCCGCTGTGGAGCCTTTGCTTCGCCAAGTTGGCCAGGCGACTCCCAAGTGCTGGGATCGATGTCCATGCAGGTCTTTGGGGACCACATCGATGTAGTCCCTGCATCGTTTCTCTCCCTTGGCGATCCCGTTGTTGACTTCTGCTAGGTTCTGGCCCCCATGACATTGATGTGTGGCTCCAGGAAGGACCTTCCAGAGGCAGGCTCGTACGCGACTTCGATCTTGATGAGGCGGAAGGTGTCGCAGGCTTGTGTGAAGCAGGCCCGTGCGTGCTGGACTAGTCATTGGAAATTTCGATCCAATAATAATGACCCAAATTGGTAAACATGGGTCTAAAGAAGTTTGTATGTTAAAAAGAAAGCATTATACAAAATAATTCCAAACGCAACTGGATACAATAGCACATAGTCGGATTCGATGAAAGCTCTCTCTCTCTCTTTTCTTGTCTATATCTCTCTCTCACACAAGCACACTCTCCCACTAGTTCTCTCTCTTTCCCCTCTCCCTCTCTCTCTCTCTCCCTCTCCATTCTCTCCCGCCCTCTCTGTCTGTAATCAGAACAACTGTTTGTCAGACCAATACGTTTCACACATCGTTCCAGGCAATCATTTCCTTCGCCCGAGCAGCTTCCTGATTTAATGGTCATTTTCTCGGTGTGACCTATGCACCAGTGTAACTGGTTTATGATCTAGCGTACACCTTTGTCTCACAACCGAGCGTAACCTTTGACATGCGATAGGGCATGACCTTTGACTTGGGGGTGATCTTTGATCTAGTGTATGACCTTTTGACCAACGATTCAGCGTGACCTCTGATCTGGGAGTCAGCGTGACCGCGGTTCTACGATTCAGTGTGATTTTTAGTTTTCAATCCAGCGTGACCTGCGATACAGCATAGCCTTTGACCTTAGGTACAGAGTGACCTTTGACTTACGATACAGCGTGAGCTTAGATCCAGCTTGACCTTTAGCCGGCGATACAGCCTGACCTAATGTGATCTACGGTGCAACGTGACCTAAGAGCCAGCCTGACCTCTGACCTGCAATACAGCGAAAGCTTTTTATCATTAATTTCTTTGACATTACTAATCAGAGGACATATTCCTTCACATGCTTTCTCTCCCCCTCCCCCCCTTTCTCCATGCACTTTCTTCCTCTCACTTTCGCTTCCCCTCACATTCATTCTCACCCCCCTCACTTTCCCTCGCTCCGTCGACTCTTGCCTCAAGGTAACGCCAATAAGGATAGGATAGTTATTATTCTCCCTGTCCTCCTACCTACCTTCCCCCCCTCACCTCTCCCTACCCCTCATGTCTCCCCCTTGAACCCCCTCCCCACAACCCCCCCTCCTCTCTCCCACCCCCCTGGAGGCTCCCAGGTGGGTTGGGGTCACTAATGAACCAAGTTAAGCAAGGTGTTCTGACCCATCTCGTTTGATATGCAAATTCATTTCTGAGTTCGGAGATGCGCGCGCTCACGCAGTGATACCATGTAGTTCAGAGCAGTCTAACTATGTAGTTCTAAGCAGTTATATATTTACTTATTAATATATACACCACTTTTACTAAATAATAGAAAATATAACTCTGATCTCTTTTTTCCATTATAGAAAAACTATATTCAGATGGCGTTGTTCAGTGGGCTCGATAACGTGTCCCGGACCGTCGATCCTTAATGAAAATTCCGATACGTCTCGTGTATCCGGATTATACACATGACCGATATAATTATCCGAATGATGGATAGAGTGAGCCTTAAGGGGCCGAACAACATCCTAAATTATTACTCAGAGTTTACAGCCATGGTTGTAAACTCCGGTAGAGGAGGGGGGGGGGGGAGGAGGCCTGGTGGGGGCCCGGTAGCCTGGTGGATAGCGCGCAAGACTCGTAATTCTGTGGCGCGGGTTCGATCCCCGCACCAGGCAGAAACAAATGGGCAAAGTTTCTTTCACCCTGAATGCCCCCTGTTACCTAGCAGTAAATAGGTACCTGGGAGTTAGTCAGCTGTCACGGGCTGCTTCCTGAGGTGTGTGTGTGTGTGTGCGTGGTGTGGAGAAAAAAAAAGTAGTGAGTAAACAGTTGATTGACAGTTGAGAGGCGGGCCGAAAGAGCAAAGCTCAACCCCCGCAAACACAACTAGGTGAATACACACACACACACACACACACACACACACACACACACACACACACACACACACACACACACACACACACACGCACACGCACACGCACACGCACACGCACACACACACGCACACACACGCACACACACATGTGTGGCAGATCCAGAGGCAGGTCCGGACATAGCTGCAATAGTGGGAACTAAAATAAATGGTATAATCTCGGATGCAATCTTTCTAGAGGACTACCAGGTGATAAGAAAAGAGAGGACACAGAGACAGGGAGGGGGAGTGGCACTTCTAATAAAGCGGAAATGGAAGTTTGAAGACCTGGGAAATCGGGGTCTCAATGAGAGCACAAGCTCCATACTTGGAACTCTGACAGCAGATGGGAGGAAGATTGTGATCTTTGTAATCTACAATTTTGGTAAAAAAGTTATGGAAATGGGACTAGATGATAGAAGACCAAAGGGACAGTACACAATGAAGGGGAACAGCCTACCTGTGACGACGCGCGAAAGAGACCTGGGCGTGGACGTAACACCTAATCTATCTCCTGAGGCACACATAAATAGGATAACGACAGCAGCGTACTCTACACTGGCAAAAGTTGGAACATCATGCAGAAACCTAAGTAAGGAGGCATTTAGGGCGCTTTACACTGCCTACGTAAGGCCAGTCTTAGAGTATGCCGCCCCATCATGGAGTCCCCATCTGAAGAGGCTTGTAGTAGGCATCCGTCAATCCCGTGGGGTTATAGAGTTGTGCCCTGGTGTCTAGATGGATGCAGCGCCTGCTGTGGCTGTGAAGGTCAACTCGAGAATGACAGTCCTGCCTGCAGCGAGCGCAGATAAACGCCGAAGCGGCTGCGTCTGACAGTGGTCGAGACCTCCTCTGAAGTCTATTATCCTCCGCCTACCTCTTCAGTTCATCCTCAAATTGCTGGAGTCCCTTCTGCGCTTTGCATCTCCAGGCAGATCTGTCCGCAGCTGCTGCCTCCCAGGTGTTGATGTCGATGGTGTTGATGTTGTTGCAAAGTGTTGATGTCGATGGTGTTGATGTTGTTGCAAAGTGTTGATGTCGATGCAAACCCAACCTCTGCTTGAAGTTGGGTTAGTAGGCGTCTTTGAAACGCAGCTGAGGTCTTCCGGTGGGTCTCCTTCCTGATGCCAGTTCTCCATACAAGAGGTCCTTCAGTATGCGGCCATCGACCATGCGTGTGACACGTCCCAGCCATCGCATGCGTCTCTGCTTCAGGAGAGTGAACATTGAAGGGACTCCTGTTCCCTCGAGTACTGTGTTGTTGATGACGTGGTCTTTCCACGTGATGTCAAGGATGCGTCTCAGGTTCCGCATGTGAAAGATATTGAGCCGTCTCTACTAGCGAGAGCGCAGGGCCCAGGATTCTGAGCCGTAGAGACATGCCATGTAGACTTGTGCCTTGGTGTGCACAGTCAGTTTGGCATTTTCCCAAACGCGCTTTGTGAGCCTGGCCAATGTTGTTGCGGCCTTCCCGATACGCCTGTTGAGTTCAGTGTCCAGGGAAAGGGTGTCTGAGATTGTGGAGCCCAGGTACACAAACTCGTGAACTGCCTCCAGTACATAGTCTGCTATATTTATACAGGGTAGCTCATTGACGTCTTGTCCATCACCTGTGTCTTCTTCAGGCTGATTGTCAGGCCGAATGCGGAACAGGCTGCGGCAAAGCGGTTGAGTAGCTGCTGCAGGCCTTCTGCTGTGTGTGTGGTGATCGCTGCGTCGTCGGCGAAGAGGAATTCCTTGAGGATTTGCATCTGTACATTCGTATTTGCTCGGACTCTGGATAGATTATAGAGTTTTCCATCAGATCTTGTACGGAGATAGGTGCCCTCTGTGGTTGTTCCAAAGGCATGCTTGACGAGGATCGCGAAGAAGATGCCTAACAAGCAAGAGGGTAAATATAAAAATGTTGTGGATTCCTTCTCACATTGGCATGCAGGAACATGACAAAGTTGACGCCCTTGCTAAGGCTGCAGTAAATAAAGACAGTATTGAATGGAATCTTGAGTTATCAAATAGGTCCCTTAAAAGTGTCATTAGATGAGAACTCCTAGATGGATTTGAAGAAAGTAGAACAGTGCAAACTGGAACTAGTAGGTCCATTGTTCATCACAATGAAATGTGTGAAGTAAAACATGTGTATGGGGCAAGTAACAAAGTCAGTAGACTAACAGATGTTGTCACAGCTCGTATAAGACTTGGCTACAAGTATCTCTGGCAGTTCGGCTTGTATAGGGATCTAGATGAAGTAAAGTGTAAAGTGTGTGGACATAGGCAGGGACACACACTCGAACACTATATCTTAGATTGTTGTAAAATTGAGCCTTTTGGAGATAAGTCTGAGCTCACTCTGTATGATATGGCAACCTATCTTATTACCATGGATAAATTACCTGAAATCCTTGCACTGTACCCACATTTCGCTTCCAGTAGATGAACGACATATGAGATTAAGAAACAAGTAGTGTATTGTGAGGACTAATAATAAACAGAAGCTTCCCTATGACTCTGTAATATCCCCATTGGCCAAACTATTATGTATTAACGATAAAACCTACCATTAATGTATGATGACTTACTGTAAATATGTAGCTCTTGTAATAGCACTTTCTCTGTAACTAGCTGACATTGTATCTATAAGGTGTGAAGGATTGAAGAAATTGTTTATGTAATAATCTAAGATGAGGTCTGATAAAGACCTTTTGTTCCCTCTGTAATGCTTTTGCGCTACCGCTCACAGGATGAGTATGGGGTGCACAATAAACTAGCCGCCTTCGGCGGCAACAACAAAAAAATGCCGAACAAAGTTGGAGCAAGAACACACCCCTGTCTAACACCACTATTGATGTTGAATGGTTCAGAAGTTGAGCCGTCGTACACGACTGTCCCCTTCATGTCCTTGTGGTACGATTGTGTCATGCTGAGTAGGATGGGTGACAGCCAATTTTGGCCAAGATCTTGAAGAGTCCATCCCTACTCACGAGGTCGAAGGCCTTTGTAAGGTCAATGAAGGCAATGTACAAGGCTTTTCTCTGCTCCCTGCACTTTTCTTGAAGCTGTCTCAGAGAGAACACCATGTCAGTGGTCGACCTCTCTGCTCGGAAACCACACTGTGACTCGGGGTACACTCTTTCAGCAAGAATCTGAAGCCTGACCACGACGACCCTGGTGAAGAGTTTGCCGACGACGCTGAGGAGGGAGATGCCGCGATAATTGTTGACATCGCTTCTGTCACCTTTATTTTTGTAGAGTGATGATGTTTGCATCTCTCAAATCACTTAATCTTGGGCATGGTATTTTATCAAATCACCTCATTCTTTAGGGCACACGTGAGGAGCACAAATGCAAACAAGCCTGAATGGTCTCCAGGTATATATGACAATGAAAACTCACACCCTATAAGTGACTCGAACCCATACTGCCAGAAGCAATGCAACTGATGTACAGGATTCCTTAACCACTCGACCAGCATGACCGGACAAAAGAGGATGGTAGCCGAGGCTATTTCCATCCGAGATGCAAGCCATAGACGAGGCTATGATTTGATAAAATACCATGCTCAAGATTACCAACCGAGTGCCGGCGGGGGGATGGAAATAGCCTCGGCTAGCATCCTCTTTTGTCCGATCGTGTTGGTATTAGGTTGAAAGAAACATTTTGCCCACTCGTCTCCGCCTCCACCGGGAATCGAACCCGGAACCTCAGGACTTGGAATCCGAAGCTCTGTCCTCTCAGCTGTCAGGCGCCCTCACAGGTATACCTATTTACTCCTAAATGAACAGAGGCATGAGGTGAAACGAAACGATGCCCATTCGTTTCTGTCCCAGCCTATGATTAAAGCCAAAAATCTCTCGATTGAGAGCCGAGAACGTTGTTCTTGTGTGTGTTTGTGTGTAAGTATGTCTGTGTATGTGCGTTCGTGTGCGTGAGAGTTTCGTGTATTCACTCTACTAAAATTGCCCATATGTCCACCTTAATCTTGCGTCACCTTGCGTCACCTTGCGTCCTCAGGATACCCATTCGGGACACATCAATGAGATTCTTTGACCTCCAGCTTCCGCTCATCTCCCAAGAGACACGACGGGGTGCGGTGTGAGGCTCGAAGGGGCAGCAACTCTCGCTTGTATTTGATCTTGGGAAGTTAAGAGGCGTTGAATGCCAGGTCCGCTAGTGAGTTAAGTGGTTGACCCACTCACACACGCCGGGGCGCGCTGTCACTGGACCGTGTTGTGTACCTGTTGCCATCTGGAGCTTGAGGGTTTGTATGATGGGGAGGTGTGTGTGTGTGTGTGTGTGTGTGTGTGTGTGTGTGTGTGTGTGTGTGTGTGTGTGTGTGTGTGTGTGTGTGTGTGTGTGTGTGTGTGTGTGTGTGTGTGTGTGTGTTTGTGTGTGTGTGTGTGTGTGTGTGTGTGTGTGTGTGGTTGTGTGTGGTTGTGTGTGTGTGTGTGTGGTTGTGTGTGTGTGTGTGTGTGTGTGTGTGTGTGTGTGTGTGTGTGTGTGTGTGTGTGTGTGTGTGTGTGTGTGTGTGTGTGTGTGTGTGTGGTTGTGTGTGTGTGTGTGTGTGTGTGTGTGTGTGTGTGTGTGTGTGTGTGTGTGTGTGTGTGTGTGTGTGTGTGTGTGTGTGTGTGAGTGTGAGTGTGAGTGTGTGTGTGTGTGTGTGTGTGTGTGTGTGTGTGTGTGTGTGTGTGTGTGGTGTGTGTGTGTGTGTGTGTGTGTGTGTGTGTATATGTGTGTGTGTGTATGTGTGTGTGTGTGTGTGTGTGTGTGTGTGTGTGTGTGTGTATATGTGTGTGTGTGTATGTGTGTGTGTGTGTGTGTGTGTGTGTGTGTGTGTGTGTGTGTGTGAATGTATGTGTGTGTGTGTGTGTATGATAAACCTTCACCAAGACGAAGTATTTCAAATTTCCTGATCAAATATCAAATCTTATCTGTACTTATTCCACACTTTAACATCAAGTACTTCTGGGTAGTTTGACTCAATCCTCTCAGCTCCGGAACTAGTTTAACAAGGAATTTTTGCAATTTTCTTCTAGTTTCTTCAGTACACTCAGGACTGAAACGAATAGTGAGGAGGGTGTCCAGCATGGTGCAGCGTACTAACGAAAATAGGTTTTATTTATACAGTTTTTGGGAATAGCTTAATATTACAATTCTCTAAAGGATTCTTGAGAGTTAGCTAACTTGTTTCCAGGCAGAGAATAGCGGCTGAATTGTCTATGGCTCATTAGCTTGTCAGACAATTAGACCCGTTCCCCCCTTCTGAGATACTGAATTACCTTTTGAGAACCTTTCGCCAGCCTCATGTTACTTGCATTGCACTTAAAATGTTAGGCTCTAGCAGCCACTTTGTTGATCAATACATTTGTGAAGGATGACGTAATATAATTGACCTCAATCACTCCAGCGGCCGCCAGACCAGAGAAACAAGACTGACACAGTTTCCTAACTGTCAACCAAGACTCGTAAGATGTCGTGATAGGTAATTGGGTTATTAGGACCTGACACTTACCTCCAGACTGACCAGGTAGGCTCGTATGGGCCTGGTTGACACTTACCCACAACCTCCAGACTGACCAGGTAGGCTCGTATGGGCCTGGTTGACACTTACCCACAAACTCCAGACTGACCAGGTAGGCTCCTATGGGCCTGGTTGACACTCACCCACAACCTCCAGACTGACCAGGTAGGCTCGTATGGGCCTGGTTGACACTTACCCACGACCTCCAGACTGACCAGGTAGGCTCGTATGGGCCTGGTTGACACTTACCCACAACCTCCAGACTGACCTGGTAGGCTCGTATGGGCCTGGTTGACACTTACCCACAACCTCCAGACTGACCAGGTAGGCTCGTATGGGCCTGGTTGACACTTACCCACAACCTCCAGACTGACCAGGTAGGCTCGTATGGGCCTGGTTGACACTTACCCACAACCTCCAGACTGACCAGGTAGGCTCGTATGGGCTTGGTTGACACTTACCCACAACCTCCAGACTGACCAGGTAGGCTCGTATGGGCTTGGTTGACACCTGGCACTCGTAGAGGCCGGTGTCATCAACAACTGGGTGTCGTATCTGCAGCGTCCACTCGTTGGTTCCTTCACGGTGAAGAGCGGAGAACCTGTGGTCGCTGGTGTAGGTGAAGGAACCCACCGTCAGGATGTGGGTGTCACGATGTCTGATCCACGACACCTACAACCAGGGGGAGACATGTTTACGACATCCACACACCACTTGTTTGGGTGCTCTCTGACCCGCTACACCTAGAACAAGGGTTAGATCATGTGGGTTAAGGGTGGCGAGAGTAGGAGGTATTGGGCTCCCTGGAACAGGAAAGATGGTTTAGGACTTCCAGGGAAGCCTTGTTAGGGTTGCTTGCTGTTCCTCGGCAACTGGAAGGTGGTTGTTATAAAGAGAAATGGTTACAATTTACATTTCAGAACAGATCTTTTGTAGTTGGTCTAATGGCGAGCCGGTCGGCCGAGCGGACAGCACACTGGACTTGTGATCCTGTGGTCCTGGGTTCGATCCCAGGCACCGGCGAGAAACAATGGGCAAAGTTTCTTTCACCCTATGCCCCTGTTACCTAGCAGTAAAATAGGTACCTGGGTGTTAGTCAGTTGCCACGGGCTGCTTCCTGGGGGTGGAGGCCTGGTCGAGGACCGGGCCGCGGGGACACTAAAGCCCCGAAATCATCTCAAGATAACCTCAAGATGGGGAGTCTTAAAGCCATACCAAATTACCGTATTTGTTACTACAGAGACGCCGATACGAGCTCAGGAACGACCATTCTGTTGCTGATATCTTATACGAGCTCAGGAACGACCATTCTGTTGCTGATATCTTATACGAGCTCAGGAACGACCATTCTGTTGCTGATATCTTATACGAGCTCAGGAACGACCATTCTGTTGCTGATATCTTATACGAGCTCAGGAACGACCATTCTGTTGCTGATATCTTATACGAGCTCAGGAACGACCATTCTGTTGCTGATATCTTATACGAGCTCAGGAACGACCATTCTGTTGCTGATATCTTATTGAACTTCTTCAATATCTAGTATCCAGTTACTGGACGATAGCAAGCTCGGCTGTGTAGTTGCTCGGGATATTGCAGGAGCCTTTGTTAAAGTACAGCCTCGCCGGTTCCTGGCGAGGCTGTTAACACTGGGGAAATAGGGAAAATAACATCTGAAAATAATATCTGAAAATAACATCTGAAAATAACATCTGAAAATAACATCTGAAAATAACATTTGAAAATAATATCTGAAAATAACATCTGAAAATAACATCTGAAAATAATATCTGAAAATAACATTTGAAAATAATATCTGAAAATAACATCTGAAAATAACATCTGAAAATAATATCTGAAAATAACATCTGAAAATAACATCTGAAAATAATATCTGAAAATAACATCTGAAAATAACATCTGAAAATAACATCTGAAAATAACATTTGAAAATAATATCTGAAAATAACATCTGAAAATAACATCTGAAAATAATATCTGAAAATAACATCTGAAAATAATATCTGAAAATAACATCTGAAAATAATATCTGAAAATAACATCTGAAAATAATATCTGAAAATAACATCTGAAAATAACATCTGAAAATAACATCTGAAAATAATATCTGAAAATAACATCTGAAAATAACATCTGAAAATAACATCTGAAAATAACATCTGAAAATAACATCTGAAAATAATATCTGAAAATAACATCTGAAAATAACATCTGAAAATAACATCTGAAAATAACATCTGAAAATAACATGTGAATAGCATAGAATTGCAACTTGCACAAGCATATGCCTCAAGGACAAAATTTTTATGATTAGTGATGAATCTTACATCCTGAAGTGATGAAGTTCCAATCTTCAGTGTCTATGAAGAGTCATCCGTTGAGCCTAGCAAGCGAAGGAATCCAAGCCAAGAACCGCGTGAGAAAAAAAATCTATTTTTTTTATATTTTTTGGGGTATAAAAGA
Source organism: Procambarus clarkii (assembly GCF_040958095.1). Classification (NCBI taxonomy): domain Eukaryota; kingdom Metazoa; phylum Arthropoda; class Malacostraca; order Decapoda; family Cambaridae; genus Procambarus; species Procambarus clarkii. Next base: position 19,253,070 of record NC_091180.1, on the reverse strand, counting down.
AAATATTAAAATAATTTATTATATGCTATTGTGATAGCTTAGAGTCATAGACATGATTTCAGTTGATATTTTTGTTTGATGTTAATTTTTGACCATTTTGGAAAATTTTTGACACTTAATTCAATATTTTTTTCGTCCCTTCCTATTTATGCTACGATGCCGAGACTTGGGCCAGTTGAAACCCTTTTCATATACAACTTGTAAAAAAAAATTGATTGAAATCGAAGCACACAGAGATCACACTAACGCGATGCATCAAATGAAGGACGCAGGTTCGAATCCTCGTCACGGCCCTTGTGGATTTGTTCATTTAAATCGAAGCAGTTTTCATTTTTGCTTATTTTCGTACTACTCCCCCTTAAGGCGCATCTCGAGCAGTCTCGACAGCAGCGGTTTCAAAACATTAAATGCAGGACACGTTCCCTATCCCACGTACAATTTACGCCTCTCCTGGATGACCTGCCTATCACCCATCAGAATGCTGGACGTGGCGAGGATCAGAGCAAGACGAGACTTATATGATCCAGAGATGGTGGCGGCCTCACTGGGACATAAATATTTACCAAAAGAAGGTTCCAAGCCGGGGTAGACAACTCGCAAAGAAATCCAAGCATCAACAACTCAAGGCGCTCAGCCATCAATAACTCAAGGCGCTCAGTCATCAATAGCTTCGCACTGGATGTGTTGATCTCACAATCACCGCTCCGATCATTCATTCCTCGGCTGGCTTGCATCTGGAGCTTATTGAGAGAGAGAGAGAGGGAGAGAGAGAGGGAGAGAGAGAGAGAGAGAGAGAGAGAGAGAGAGAGAGAGAGAGAGAGAGAGAGAGAGAGAGAGAGAGAGAGAGAGAGAGAGAGAGAGAGAGAGAGAGAGAGAGAGGGAGAGAGAGAGAGAGAGAGAGAGAGAGAGAGAGAGAGAGAGAGAGAGAGAGAGAGAGGAGAGAGAGAGAGAGAGAGAGAGAGAGAGAGAGAGAGAGAGAGACAGACAGACAGCAGGTTTCTGAGGGTGAAAACTTAGGTTAGCGTGACCCCCAACTTAGCGTGTGGATCTTATCATCACTGACTTGTGGTAATGACGGCGCGGGAAAGACAATTCCCAAGAAAAATTATATCTACGCTTTCAAGACCTTATTTTTTTACACATCTTAATCAGAAAATGTGTTAAATTGGTTAAAACATTAATATTTCTGGTTTTATCCGATAGTTACAATTGTATTTACTTCATTTTCAGTTTATTTTAACAATAAGGTTCTTGCTTTTGTCGACAAACTGTCTGTTTGTCTGTCTGTCTGTCTCACACTCTCTCTCTCTCTCTCTACTCTCTCTCTCATCTACTCTCTCCCTCTCCCTCAGCCTGGATCATCACTCATTCAACGGGGCGACCAACAACGGTACTGTTGTGGAGCAACGGACGAGTCTGACAAAAACATTGACATAAACATTGACAAACTTCCCACACAAAAGTATTTATTCATTGACTCTTGATTTAACCGCTGAAAACGCCTCTATGTAGCAAAGACCCCGCCCAGAAAACTCACCATAACCGGACCACCATAGATCAACGGCTGCCAAATGCCCTGTTGAATCGTACGAATTCATTTCCTCTTTCCGAAAACTTCCACAAAAAAATGAACAAAAAAATTGGAGGATCGAGAATCACTTGGATGGTGGTGCGTCAGGGAGATATTGCTCCGGTTCCCTGGCAGGACATCGTTTGCCCTCAAGCCAACAGTCCGGATGAGATACTTCTTCCCCCTTGCAATATCCGGCCTCCGCTGTACGACAAGCAGCTGGAACCGCATGATCTGGTCCGTGTTCCAGGGGGATATCGGCGGGTCTGAAGTATTTTAAAGATGCCTTTTTCTGTTATTCACAAGTTGGAGAGAGAGAGAGAGGGCTCGGTTAAGACTCGAATTGCCTTCGTTGTCCACTTAGAGAGAGAGAGGGAGAGGGAGAGAGGGAGACGGAGAGAGGGAGTGAGAGAGAGAAAGGGAGACGGAGAGAGGGAGTGAGAGAGAGAGAGAGAGAGAGAGGGAGACGAAGAGAAGGAGCGAAAGAGAGAGATAGAGAGACGGAGAGAGGGAGCGAGGGAGAGAGCAGGGCCGGGCTTACCATCCAGTTCAGACTCCTCGGTTCTCCTGATGGAGCAGACGATGGTGGGGCTTCCTGATGGGTGTTGATGACCCCGGGGGAGGCAGAAGAATACGAAGAACAGCCGATCAATCGTCTTGCGAAAAAGATATAAAACCGGAAACCCCGATTTACGAAGCCGGATGAAGATGAATATGAGAAGTAAGTCTTCAGACCATCGCTCTGAAGGATAGGATAGGCCACTCTACACCCCTCCAATTAGGGCTGGGCCTATCTACTTTCCTCCAAGCAGAGCTGCGCCAATCTACCTCTGGTCCTCGAAGTAGTTATCGGCCAAGATAGCAGCTTGTTCTCTCACTCAGACTATGAGGGGAAGTTGCTATCGTGAAGACCCATTCCGTTCTCTCCCTCTCTGCAATTGCGTTAAGTGGAATTTTCTGGCAGCCGGATAGCATCCGGCTGCCTATTTCAAGAGGCGGTGGAGATGAGAGTCTGTCAGTCATATTGCAGCCTCCCACTAGCCTGCTAAGGTCTCATTACCATCCCCTAATGTTAGTGCTGCTTCGGAGAGGGGGAGATATATCTCTCTTTTTGCTCCATATCTGTCTGTCTGTCTGTCTGTCTGTCTGTCTGTCTGTCTGTCTGTCTGTCTGTCTGTCTGTCTGTCTGTCTGTCTCTCTCTCTCTTTAACCGACATCCAGACTGACTGGCTGCCCTCCACAATGACTGACTGTCCTCCAGACTGACTGACTGTCCTCCAGACTGACTGACTGTCCTCCAGACTGATTCGCTGCCCTTCAGACTTACTGACTGTCCTCCAGACTGATTGACTGTCCTCCAGACTGACTGGCTGCCCTCCAGACTGACTGACTGTCCTCCTGACTGACTGACTGTCCTCCAGACTGATTGGCTGCCCTTCAGACTGACTGACTGTCCTCCAGACTAACTTACTGTTCTCCAGACTGATTGGCTGCCCTTCAGACTGACTGACTGTCCTCCAGACTAACTGACTGTTCTCCAGACTGATTGGATGCCCTTCAGACTGACTGACTGTCCTCCAGACTGATTGACTGTCCTCCAGACTGACTGACGGTCCTCCAGACTGATTGGCTACCCTCCAGACTGACTGACTGTCCTCCTGACTGAGTAACTGACTGACCTCCAGACTGACTGATTGTCCTCCTGACTGACTGACTGTCCTCCAGACGGACTGGCTGCCGTCCAGACTGACTGGCTGCCTTCCAGGCTGACTGACTGCCCTCTAGACTGACTAGATGCCCTCCTGACTGACTGGCTGCCTTCCAGACTGACTAGATGCCCTCCTGACTGACTGGCTGCCTTCCAGACTGACTGGCTGCCCTCCATACTGACTGACTGCCCTCCAGACTGACTGGCTGCCCTTCTGACTGACTAGCTGCACTCCAGACTGACTGGCTGCCCTCCAGACTGACTATCTGCCCTCCATATTGATTGGCTGCCCTCCAGACAGACTGGCTGCCCTCCAGACTGACTGTCTGCCCTCCAGACTGACTGGCTGCCCTCCAGACACACTGGCTGCCCTCCAGACAGACTGGCTGCTCTCCAGACTGACTGGCTGCCCTCCAGGCTGATTGGCTACCCTCGAGACTGACTGGCTGTCCTCCAAACAGACTGGCTGCCTTCTAGACTGACTGGCTACCCTCCAGACTGACTGACTGCTCTCCAGACTGACTGGCTGCCCTCCAGACTGACTGGCTGCTCTTCAAACAGACTGGCTGCCCTCCATACTGACTGGCTGCCCTCCAAACAGACTGGCTGCCTTCCAGACTGACTACCTGACCTCCAGACTGACTGCCTGCCCTCCATACTGACTGCCTGCCCTCCAGATTGACTAGCTGCCCTCCTGACTGACTGGCTGCCATCCTGACTGACTGGCTTCCCTCCAAACAGACTGGCTGCCCTCCTGACTGACTGGCTGCTCTCCAGACTGACTGGCTGCCCTACAAACAGACTGGCTGCCCTCCAAACAGACTGGCTGCCCTCCTGACTGACTGGCTGCCCTCCAGACTGACTGGCTGCCCTCCAGATTGACTAGCTGCCCTCCTGACAGACTGGCTGCCCTCCTAACTGACTGGCTGCCCTCCAGACAGACTGGCTGCCCTCCAGACAGACTGGCTGCCCTCCAAACAGACTGGCTGCCCTCCAGACTGACTGGCTGCCCTCCAGACAGACTGGCTGCCCTCCAAACAGACTGGCTGCCCTCCTGACAGACTGGCTGCCCTCCAAACTGACTGGCTGCCCTCCAGACTGACTGGCTGCCCTCCAGACTGACTGGCTGGGGTGCCGACACAGGTGACTGCCGCTGACGGCAGTTGTAGATTAGCTTGCAAAGGCATGCTTAAAGCTGGCTGCCTGGCGCCTTGCTGCCGGCCCTCGCCTTGAACCATCTGGCTCCACCCTCGCCACCCTCTTGAACCATCTGGCTCCATCCTCGCCACCATCTTTAACTATCTGGCTCCATCCTCGCCACCATCTTGAACCATCTGGCTCCATCGCCACCCTCTTGAACCATCTGGCTCCATCCTCGCCACCATCTTGAACCATCTGGCTCCATCCTCGCCACCATCTTGAACCATCTGGCTCCATCCTAGCCACCATCTTGAACCATCTGGCTCCATCCTCGCCACCCTCTTGAACCATCTGGCTCCATCCTCGCCACCATCTTGATCCATCTGGCTCCATCCTCGCCACCATCTTGAACCATCTGGCTCCACACTCGCCACCATCTTGAACCATCTGGCTCCATCCTCGCCACCCTCTTGAACCATCTGGCTCCATCCTCGCCACCATCTTGAACCATCTGGCTCCATCCTCGCCACCATCTTGATCCATCTGGCTCCATCCTCGCCACCATCTTGAACCATCTGGCTCCTCTCTGTGCCTTTGTTTGTATTTCTCTGTACTCTGTTACTCTGTACCGATGTGAATGAGTAACTGGAAGATGAATGAGAGATAATGAGTGTGAATGAGTAACTGGAAGGATGAATGAGATACCTTGAGATAAGTTACCTTGATGAGTAAGGGGTGGGGAAGGGTAGATTTGCCAGACATAGGACATAAAGGGAGCTTGGTGAGTAAATAGGTAGATGAGTGAGAGGATGAGAGAGTGGGAAGATGAGTAAGAGGATGAAAGAGTGAACAGGTGGTGAGTAAATGAGTCAGCAGGTTTAGGCGGATGAGAGATTAGGTTGAGTCTGTGAGTCTACAGTTGAAGATTAGAGGCATAAGGCTTGTCTCACTAAACTTTTCAGTGTGACATGTAGGGAATAGGGGACTGTCATGGGGGGGGGGGGTAGGGGGTCGCCTCCCATTGCCCCTATTTAAAGGGGATTTGGCTCCCATGGTGACCCCCATTAAGTCTGAAATGGAGTTTAATTTTTTGGGAAAAGAGTTTTTTAGCTGTTCATAACATTTTAGATTTTTAAATGAAAAAAGAACATTGAGAGGAAGATTATAGGGGTTTACATATAATACATACACATTACCATACATACATACATACATACATACATACATACATACATACATACATACATACATACATACATACATACATACATACATACATACATACATGAATTCATGTATGTGAACAAACATACATGTATACATGCATATATACATACCCACATACACACATGGATGCAACAAAGAATTTAGAGATCTGAATCAAAATGTTTTTTGGTGGAGAGAGAGAGAGAGAGAGAGAGAGAGAGAGAGAGAGAGAGAGAGAGAGAGAGAGAGAGAGAGAGAGAGAGAGAGAGAGAGAGAGAGAGAGAGAGAGACAGAGAGAGAGAGAGAGAGAGAGAGAGAGAGAGAGAGAGAGAGAGAGAGAGAGAGAGAGAGAGAGAGAGAGAGAGAGAGAGAGAGAGAGAGAGAGAGAGAGAGAGAGAGAGAGAGAGACAGAGAGAGAGAGAGAGAGAGAGAGAGAGAGAGAGAGAGAGAGAGAGAGAGAGAGAGAGAGAGAGAGAGAGAGAGAGAGAGAGAGAGAGAGAGAGAGAGACAGAGACAGAGAGAGAGAGAGAGAGAGAGAGACAGAGAGACAGAGAGACAGAGAGAGAGAGAGAGAGAGAGAGAGAGAGAGAGAGAGAGACAGAGAGACAGAGAGAGAGAGAGAGAGAGAGAGAGAGAGAGAGAGAGAGAGAGAGAGAGAGAGAGACAGAGAGAGAGAGAGAGAGAGAGAGAGAGAGAGAGAGAGAGAGAGAGAGAGAGAGAGAGAGAGAGAGAGAGAGAGAGAGAGAGAGAGAGAGAGAGAGAGACAGAGACAGAGAGAGAGAGAGAGAGAGAGAGACAGAGAGACAGAGAGACAGAGAGAGAGAGAGAGAGAGAGAGAGAGAGAGAGAGAGAGAGAGAGAGAGACAGAGAGACAGAGAGAGAGAGCCAAGACAAACCACACTTCAAAATGGACAAGATAACTTCCAGAATCTTCCAGAATGACGTTCCTAGACTCCCTTCAGGATTTACACACACACAAGCCTCTCGAACGAACAACCAACGTCAGACCCTTACTGAAGTATGCATCTCAAATGTCCAAGTCGAATAGGCACTATAAACAAGGCTGTCAGATTTCCAAATGCGATGAGAAACACGTGGAATATAAGACTCAATTATAAACCTTACAATGAGCCTGGGCTTGGGAGCTGATGCTCGACCCAACAGACACTTGTAGATAAATCAGTTCGTAGGAGAGTTTGTTCAACAAGACCGTCATCAGAGGGTGGTTCAGGGCCTCGTCTTTGAGTAAGGGGGGTCGCTGGAACAAGGTGATTAAGCCCTAACGACCTCCTCCTGGTGATAGAACAGCTCCAGATAATGACCCAACCAGCGCGCTACCCCTCAAATCGTCTTGCGCCAACTCACAGGATCTCACACAACTTCTTAACGGCTCAAAAAAATTTCTTACAGGCTCTCACAAGCACTTACACGCTCTCACAAACTCTTACACGCTCTCACAAGCACTTTCGCGCACTCACAAGCACTTACACACTCTCAAAAACTCTTACACAATTCAAGAGCATTTACAAGCTATCACAAGCACCTTCGCGCTCTCTCAAGCTCTTACACGCTCTCACAAACGCTTACACGCTCTCACAAGCGCTTACACGCTCTCACAAACACTTACAGACTCTCACAAACACTTATACGCTCTCACAAACTCTTACACACTCTCACAAACTCTTACACGCTCTCACAAACACTTACAGACTCTCACAAACACTTATACGCTCTCACAAACTCTTACACACTCTCACAAACTCTTACACGCTCTCACAAGCGCTTACACGCTCTCACAAGCGCTTACACGCTCTCACAAACTCTTACACGCTCTCACAAACACTTACAGACTCTCACAAACACTTATACGCTCTCACAAACTCTTACACACTCTCACAAACTCTTACACGCTCTCACAAGCGCTTACACGCTCTCACAAACACCTACAGACTCTCACAAACTCTTACACGCTCTCACAAACTCTTACACGTTCTTACAAACTCTTACACGCACTCACAATCTCATACACGCTTTCACAAACACTTACAGACTCTCACAAGCACGGTCACGCTCTCACATACCCCCCCACACACGACCACACACCACCACACACCACCACACACCACCACACACCACCACACACCACCACACACGACCACACACCACCACACACCACCACACACCACCACACACCACCACACACCACCACACACCACCACAACACCACACACCACCACACACCACCACACACCACCACACACCACCATCCACCACCACAACACACCACCACACACCACCACACACCACCACACACGACCACACACGACCACACACGACCACACACCACCACACACCACCATCCACCACCACAACACACCACCACACACCACCACACACGACCACACACGACCACACACGACCACACACCACCACACACCACCACACACCACCACACACCACAACTCACCACCACACACCACCACACACCACCACACACCACCACACACCACCACACACCACCACACACCACCACACACCGCCACACACCACCACACACCACCACACACCACCACACACCACCACACACCACCACACACCACCACAACACCACACACCACCACACACCACCACACACCACCACACACCACGATCCACCACCACAACACACCACCACACACCACCACACACCACCACACACGACCACACACCGCCACACACCACCATCCACCACCATCCACCACCACACACCACCACACACCACCACACACGACCACACACCACCACACACCACCACACACCACCACACACCACCACACCACCACACACCACCATCCACCACCACACACCACCACACACCACCACACACCACCACACACCACCACACACCACCACACACCACCACACACCACCACACACCACCACACACCACCATCCACCACCACACACCACCACACACCACCACACACCACCACACACGACCACACACCACCACACACCACCACACACCACCACACACCACCATCCACCACCACAACACACCACCACACACCACCACACACCACCACACACCACCACACACGACTACACACGACCACACACCACCACACCACCACACACCACCACACACCACCACACACCACCACCACACACCACCGTCACACACCACTACACACCACCACACACCACCACACCCCACCACACACCACCACCACACCACACACCACCACACACCACCACACACCACCACACACCACCACACACCACCACCCACCACCACACACCACCACACACCACCACACACCACCACACACCACCACCACAACACACCACCACACACCACCACACACCACCACACACCACCACCCACCACCACACACCACCACACACCACCACACACCACCACCCACCACCTAACCTAACAAATCCAATACATAAGACAAAAAAAACGTCAATAAATCAGTGCATCAAATTCGGACTAATACGTCACATTCCTACCGAAGTGGTCGACTCCGTTAAAAAGTCGACGTTCAGAGAGCGAGAAGGAAGTCGTATCAACCAGTGTTATCTCACCTGACACTTTTGGGCTTCAAAACTTGAAGTTGCTGACGAGACCGAACTTTGACCCCAAGTTTGCTAAGTTCACTCGAACTTAAAACTCGAACTAACTCCGGCTTCGAGTGTCTCGAGGACAAGAGTCACTAAGAACTGAAGGGTGAGGTGACTCTAAGGGATGACAGGATTGGCTTAAGGGATGACAGGATTGGCTTATGGGATGACAGGATTGGCTTATGGGATGACAGGATTGGCTTATGGGATGACAGGATTGGCTTATGGGATGACAGGATTGGCTTATGGGATGACAGGATTGGCTTAAGGGATGACAGGATTGGCTTAAGGGATGACAGGATTGGCTTAAGGGATGACAAGATTGGCTTAAGGGATGACAGGATTGGCTTAAGGGATGACAAGATTGGCTTAAGGGATGACAAGATTGGCTTAAGGGATGACAAGATTGGCTTAAGGGATGACAAGATTGGCTTAAGGGATGACAGGATTGGCTTAAGGGATGACAGGATTGGCTTAAGGGATGACAGGATTGGCTTAAGGGATGACAGGACTGGCTTATGGGATGACAGGATTGGCTTAAGGGATGACAGGATTGGCTTAAGGGATGACAGGACTGGCTTATGGGATGACAGGATTGGCTTATGGGATGACAGGATTGGCTTATGGGATGACAGGATTGGCTTATGGGATGACAGGATTGGCTTAAGGGATGACAGGATTGGATTAAGGGATGACAGGACTGGCTTATGGGATGACAGGATTGGCTTAAGGGATGACAGGATTGGCTAAACCCCATAAATCCCACCACTTAACAAGACCAATAAACCCCACAAATCCCCCATTTAATAAGGACAGTAAATCCCTTAAATGAGATAGAGTAGATAACGAATATAACGAGACTTCGTTGACAAGGGACGCTGGTTTAACAGACCTCGGGTATAATGACTCCTCGGTATAATGACCCCTCGGTATAATGACTCCTCGGTTATAGTATTCTCTGCAAAATCATTATATACTTTTTTGAGGTAATGTGATCTTGGTGATAAGGTTGTTATCGCTGAGTAGTTGTATGTTATCTGGTTTGTTCTTCTTGTTCTTCCTGTTCTTCTTGTTATTATTGTCATCACTCTTTCCTTCTTGTCCTCATATCCCAGCTCTTTGTCCTCATATCCCAGCTCTTTGTCCTCATATCCCAGCTCCTTGTCCTCATATCCCAGCTCCTTGTCCTCATATCCCAGCTCCTTGTCCTCATATCCCAGCTCCTTGTCCTCATATCCCAGCTCTTTGTCCTCATATCCCAGCTCCTTGTCCTCATATCCCAGCTCCTTGTCCTCATATCCCAGCTCCTTGTCCTCATATCCCAGCTCCTTGTCCTCATATCCCAGCTCCTTGTCCTCATATCCCAGCTCCTTGTCCTCATATCCCAGCTCCTTGTCCTCATATCTCAGCTGCTTGTCCTCATATCCCAGCTCCTTGTCCCCATATCCCACCACCTTGTCCCCATATCCCCAGCTCCTTGTCCTCATACCCCAGCTCCTTGTCCTCATATCCCAGCTCCTTGTTCTCATATCCCAGCTCCTTGTCCTCATATCCCAGCTGCTTGTCCTCATATCCCAGCTCCTTGTCCTCATATCCCAGCTCCTTGTCCTCATATCCCAGCTCCTTGTCCTCATATCCCAGCTCCTTGTCCTCATATCCCAGCTCCTTGTCCTCATATCCCAGCTCCTTGTCCTCATATCCCAGCTCCTTGTCCTCATATCTCAGCTGCTTGTCCTCATATCCCAGCTCCTTGTCCCCATATCCCACCACCTTGTCCCCATATCCCAGCTCCTTGTCCTCATACCCCAGCTCCTTGTCCTCATATCCCAGCTCCTTGTTCTCATATCCCAGCTCCTTGTCCTCATATCCCAGCTGCTTGTCCTCATATCCCAGCTCCTTGTCCTCATATCCCAGCTCCTTGTCCTCATATCCCAGCTCCTTGTCCTCATATCCCAGCTCCTTGTCCTCATATCCCAGCTCCTTGTCCTCATATCCCAGCTCCTTGTCCTCATATCTCAGCTGCTTGTCCTCATATCCCAGCTCCTTGTCCCCATATCCCACCACCTTGTCCCCATATCCCAGTTCTCATATCCCAGCTCCTTGTCCTCATATCCCAGCTTCTTGTCCTCATATCTCCGCTGCTTGTCCTCATATCCCAGCTCCTTGTCCTCATATCCCAGCTCCTTGTCCTCATATCCCAGCTCCTTGTCCTCATACCCCAGCTCCTTATCCTCATATCCCAGCTCCTTGTTCTCATATCCCAGCTCCTTGTACTCATATCCCAGCTGCTTGTCCTCATATCCCAGCTGCTTGTCCTCATATCCCAGCTCCTTGTCCTCATATCCCAGCTCCTTATTCTCATATCCCAGCTCCTTGTCCTCATATCCCAGCTCCTTGTTCTCATATCCCAGCCCCTTGTCCTCATATCCCAGCTGGTTGTCTTCATATCCCAGCTCCTTGTCCTCATATCCCAGCTCCTTGTCCTCATATCCCAGCTCCTTGTCCTCATATCCCAGCTCCTTGTCCTCATATCTCAGCTGCTTGTCCTCATATCCCAGCTCCTTGTCCCCATATCCCACCACCTTGTCCCCATATCCCAGCTCCTTGTTCTCATATCCCAGCTCCTTGTCCTCATATCCCAGCTCCTTGTCCCCATATCCCAGCTCCTTGTCCTCATATCCCAGCTCCTTGTCCTCATATCCCAGCTCCTTGTCCTCATACCCCAGCTCCTTGTCCTCATATCCCAGCTCCTTGTTCTCATATCCCAGCTCCTTGTCCTCATATCCCAGCTGCTTGTCCTCATATCCCAGCTCCTTGTCCTCATATCCCAGCTCCTTGTTCTCATATCCCAGCTCCTTGTCCTCATATCCCAGCTCCTTGTCCTCATATCTCAGCTGCTTGTCCTCATATCCCAGCTCCTTGTCCTCATATCCCAGCTCCTTGTCCTCATATCCCAGCTCCTTGTCCTCATACCCCAGCTCCTTGTCCTCATATCCCAGCTCCTTGTTCTCATATCCCAGCTCCTTGTCCTCATATCCCAGCTCCTTGTCCTCATATCCCAGCTCCTTGTCCTCAGATCCCAGCTCCTTGTCCTCATACCCCAGCTCCTTGTCCTCATATCCCAGCTCCTTGTTCTCATATCCCAGCTCCTTGTCCTCACATCCCAGCTGCTTGTTCTTATATCCCAGCTCCTTGTCCCCATATCCCAGCTCCTTGTCCTCATATCCCAGCTCCTTGTCCTCATATCTCAGCTGCTTGTCCTCATATCCTAGCTCCTTGTCCTCATATCCCAGCTCCTTGTCCCCATATCCCACCACCTTGTCCCCATATCCCAGCTCCTTGTCCTCATATCCCAGCTCCTTGTCCTCATATCTTAGCTCCTTGTCCTCATATCCCAGCTCCTTGTCCTCATATCAAAGCTCCTTGTCCTCATATCCCAGCTCCTTGTCCTCATATCCCAGCTCCTTGTCCTCATATCCCAGCTCCTTGTCCTCATATCCCAGCTCCTTGTCCTCATATTCCAGCTCCTTGTCCTCATATCCCAGCTCCTTGTCCTCATATCCCAGCTCCTTGTCCTCATATCCCAGCTCCTTGTCCTCATATCCCAGCTCCTTGTCCTCATATCCCAGCTCCTTGTCCTCATATCCCAGCTCCTTGTCCTCATATCCCAGCTCCATGTCTTCATATCCCAGCTCCTTGTCCTCATATCCCAGCTGGTTGTCCTCATATCCCAGCTCCTTGTCCTCATATCCCAGCTCCTTGTCCTCATATCCCAGCTCCTTGTCCTCATATCCCAGCTCCTTGTCCTCATATCCCAGCTCCTTGTCCTCATATCCCAGCTCCTTGTCCTCATATCCCAGCTCCTTGTCTTCATATCCCAGCTCCTTGTCCTCATATCCCAGCTCCTTGTCCTCATATCCCTGCTCATTGTCCACATATCCCAGCTCCTTGTCCTCATATCCCAGCTCCTTGTCCTCATATCCCTGCTCATTGTCCTCATATCCCAGCTCCTTGTCCTCATATCCCAACTCCTTATTCTCATATCCCAGCTCCTTGTCCTCATATCCCAGCTCCTTGTCCTCATATCCTAACTCCTTATCCTCATATCCCAGCTCCTTGTCCTCATATCCCAGCTCCTTGTCCTCATATTCCAACTCCTTATCCTCATATCCCAGCTCCTTGTCCTCATATCCCAGCTCCTTGTCCCCTCATATTCCCAACTCCTTATCCTCATATCCCAGCTCCTTATCCTCATATCCCAGCTCCTTATCCTCATATCCCAACTCCTTATCCTCATATCCCAGCTCCTTATCCTCATATCCCAGCTCCTTGTCCTCATATCTCAGCTGCTTGTCCTCATATCCCAGCTCCTTGTCCCCATATCCCACCACCTTGTCCCCATATCCCCAGCTCCTTGTCCTCATACCCCAGCTCCTTGTCCTCATATCCCAGCTCCTTGTTCTCATATCCCAGCTCCTTGTCCTCATATCCCAGCTGCTTGTCCTCATATCCCAGCTCCTTGTCCTCATATCCCAGCTCCTTGTCCTCATATCCCAGCTCCTTGTCCTCATATCCCAGCTCCTTGTCCTCATATCCCAGCTCCTTATCCACATATCCCAGCTCCTTGACCTCAAGCAATGACAAAGAGCTTCCTTACGCCCCTCACCCTCGCCCTCAAGCGGTGACAGTGTCCGTATGTCACCCTCACCCTCGCCCTCAAGCGCTCGTCTCCCTCTCGCTGAAAAATGGTCCAAGTCACTTCTAATTATGTTCCTGTGTTCTCCCCCTCACCGGTGTGGCTTAGGGTGTGGGTATGGGGGTGGTTTAGGGTGTGGCTTAGGGTGTGGGTATGGGGGTGGCTTAGGGTGTGGCTTATGGGGTGGCAAAGTAGTAGTAGAAATACGCTCCAGTCACAGACCACAGAGGAAAAGGAGTAAACAGGAACGGTGTTCTCTCTCTGTAGCGAAGAACACACATTGCAGAACAACTCGGACGCTCTGTTCTGTCCCAACAGCGACGAGGAAGGTTATCTAGAGGGACAGAAACCCCACAAATCCCACCACTGAACAAGGACAATAAATCCCATAAATCCCACCACTTAACAAGGACAATAACCCCCATAAATCCCACCACTTAACAAGGACAATAAATCCCACAAATGACACCACTTAACAAGGACAATAAATCCCACAAATCCCACCCCTTAACAAGGACAATAAACCTCACAAATCCCACCTCTTAACAAGGAAAATAAACCCCACAAATCCCCCCACTTAACAAGAACAATAAACCCCTCAAATCCCCCCACTTAACAAGAACAATAAATCCCACCACTTAACAAGGACAATAAACCCCATAAATCCCACCACTTAACAAGGACAATAAACCCCACAAATCCCACCCCTTAACAAGGAAAATAAACCCCACAAATCCCCCCACTTAACAAGAACAATAAACCCCTCAAATCCCCCCACTTAACAAGAACAATAAATCCCACCACTTAACAAGGACAATAAACCCCATAAATCCCACCACTTAACAAGGACAATAAACCCCACAAATCCCTCCCCTTAACAAGGAAAATAAACCCACAAATCCCCCCACTTAACAAGAACAATAAACCCCTCAAATCCCCCCACTTAACAAGAACAATAATCCCACCACTTAACAAGGACAATAAACCCCATAAATCCCACCACTTAACAAGGACAATAAACCCCATAAATCCCACCACGTAACAAGGACAATAAACCCCATAAATCCCACCACTTAACAAGGACAATAAACCCCATAAATCCCACCACTTAACAAGGACAATAAACCCCATAAATCCCACCACTTAACAAGGATAATAAACCCCATAAATCCCACCACTTAACAAGGACAATAAACCCCATAAATCCCACCACTTAACAAGGACAATAAACCCCTCAAATCCCCCCACTTAACAAGAACAATAAATCCCACCACTTAACAAGGACAATAAACCCCATAAATCCCACCACTTAACAAGGACAACATACCGCATAAATCCCACCACTTAACAAGGACAATAAACCCCATAAATCCCACCAATTAACAAGGACAATAAACCCCATAAATCCCACCACTTAATAAGGACAATAAACCCCACAAATCCCCCCACTTAACAAGAACAATAAACCCCTCAAATCCCCCACTTAACAAGAACAATAAATTCCCACCACTTAACAAGGACAATAAACCCAATAAATCCCACCACTTAACAAGGACAATAAACCCCATAAATCCCACCACTTAACAAGGACAATAAACCCCACAAATCCCACCCCTTAACAAGGAAAATAAACCCCACAAATCCCCCCACTTAACAAGAACAATAAACCCTTCAAATCCCCCCACTTAACAAGAACAATAAATCCCACCACTTAACAAGGACAATAAACCCCATAAATCCCACCACTTAACAAGGACAATAAACCCCATAAATCCCACCACTTAACAAGGACAATAAACCCCATAAATCCCACCACCTAACAAGGACAATAAACCCAATAAATCCCACCACTTAACAAGGACAATAAACCCCATAAATCCCACCACTTAACAAGGACAATAAACCCCACAAATCCCACACCTTAACAAGGAAAATAAACCCCACAAATCTCCCCACTTAACAAGAACAATAAACCCCTCAAATCCCCCCACTTAACAAGAACAATAAATCCCACCACTTAACAAGGACAATAAACCCCATAAATCCCACCACTTAACAAGGACAATAAACCCCATAAATCCCACCACTTAACAAGGACAATAAACCCCATAAATCCCACCACTTAACAAGGACAATAAATCCCATAAATCCCACCACTTAACAAGGACAATAAACGATAGACGAAAAAGCATCAAGAATCCCATACAAATCCATGAGGGTCAAAGAGAGCAAAAGGCCTTCACTGAAATTGAGAGGAATCCAAAATACTTTTTCTCCTGTGAACATTCTAGAACAACCACTACATTTAGCACTGGGCTCCTTGCGCAAGAGTGATATGGAACTTCCACATATCAATGATCTGTGAAAGTGAATGATCTCTCACAGATCAGTAAACGATCAATGATCTAACGGAATTCTTCATGAATGTCATACCAGCATCGAACCATTGATATCACATTAACTCCACTGGACTTTGAAGCAGCCGAAAACGACATTCTCATGCACTCTGCACCAGGAGCTGATTCTTCAAAGTCCAAATTCTGAATCAAGAATTGCGAAAAAACCACTATCAGAGCTCTCTATAGAGATTATTTGGAGAGTCCAGATACATGTGTTATCCTCAATATACATAACATATCGGAGATATGATCCCCCCACTATATAAAGGAGGTAGTAAAGCAGACGCGAAATAGTATACAAGATATAGACCTTAAGCAATAAGGTCTAGTATATAGACCACTAACTAAGCACTACCACTAATATAGACCACTAACTAAGCACTAACATATTTGTAACATGTAAGATCACAAAACACATGGAATCACAGCATCTACATACGCACTATGACACTATTCGTGGAGAGATTGATGTTTCATTTCCTAACGAACGGAACACCAGAAGTGCAATAGTGAAAAAAATAAAGAGTAAAATCCGGATCATCTGCTGTGAAAAGCTCCGTCACCTAAGGCACTAGAGGCAGCACAGTACCTTTGGAAGGGAAGGGAGGAGGTTGAGAAAAGGTACTGTGATCCTTCCAGTACCTTTTCTCATTTATCGGATATTAACAAGGAGAAAAAAGGCAGCAAAATATCACCCTTCGCATCCCACTCAAGAGACCTTCATTTGAAACTTCCCCTTAGAGACCTTTGCTAGGAAAATCCCTCTTAGAGACCCACTTAAGAGAACATTCACTAAAGACCCTTAACAGCAAACTTCCCCTAGAGACCTGCCATTAGAGAACTCAATTAGAGCCCCAGTGTGTTAGAGAACAAGCCCACAGGCAGGCTCACCCTGATCATAGCAGCATTACACGCAATACAGCCCGTCCCCCGGGGCCACAGACTTGGGAATACAGTTAGCATGGTGGCTGTAATTAACCCCCGGGGTGCATATCTAATGGGGAGGTGAGTTGACGCGGGTTATTATGAGATAATGAGTTGATTAACACGGCTTCGGGGGGGGGGGGATGGGGGATGGGGGAGATATATTGATTCACAGATCGACATTTGCGAGGTCGGATTGGGGTCTCTCTCTCTGTGTGTGTCTTTTTGACGCTATCTCTCTCTCTTACACCATTCAATGATTGGCCCTTTTCCTGTCGGTCATTCGTTAATAGGGGTGTCCTTTGGCTGGTTATAATTACTCTAAGACCTTCACAACACATGGGACCTGCCTCTTACAACTACAACATCTCCTTCTCTCCACATTCAAACGTTATATCTACAACCACTCCACTCAGACTGCCTAACTATCCTCGTCCCAGCCGACCCTTGTCACCAGTCCCCAAACTGCCTATCGAGCGCAACCGAACTATCCATCAATCACCCAATTATCGGGGTGCCTGAAAGGGAAGCTAGAGAGCCTCTATTCGGAGTCCGTCTTCTGGCAATTGGATACCAGACAGACTAAGAGTGTGGTTGTGATGTTTCTTTTGTAGCTAAAGGATGTACAGTAGATAACGCTATGTATAATGTAATGTATGACATTATGTATACCGTTATTTAAAACATTATGTTTGGTATGTATATGTATCAAATGAATATCGTTTAGGTAATACTGCGTATATTTAAGACAGGGGAGGGGGGGGGGGGGGTGTCGTAGTTAAGGTACCAGGAAGATTTAGGTATTAAACGGTTATTACATAACCGGTGGCTATCTGTCTTCAATTCGTCGGCTCCTTATAATATCATTATAATATCTTATAATATCATAAGCAATATCCGCGCCTCACTCTGTCCCTCAGTTGACTTCTGCGTAGACCTCCGTTCTTGCGTTAGTCTATCAGCGTAGACCTTCATCCCTGCATCAATCTATTGCGTAAATTACAATCTATCAGTCTATTTGCATAGACCCCCAATCGCGAGCCAATCTGCATGAAGCGAGCCCGTCGCTCTACCGTCCAGCCCAAGTCTACAGGTCTTTCCCTTTAGAAAACGGGGATGATTCGGTTGGTTTATTGGGAAACTATATTAATTTTGTGATACATTTTTAATGATGCTTTAAAACTACTTTGTTCTTTAGTTATCCCTGAAATGTGTCTGTTTAACGTTTGTCTGTGTTTGATATATTCGGTGATATGCGCTCGCTGGGCGAGGTGTAGTTCCTGGGCCCCGATTTTGTGTTTCTGATGCTCTGTTGCTTTGTTGTGCTCTAAGTCTGAAGGACACACACACACACACACACACACACACACACACACACACACACACACCACACAACACACACACACACACACACACACACACACACATACAGTAACAAGTGGAGTACCACAAGGATCGGTGCTGGGACCAATTCTATTTCTAGTATATGTTAACGACATGTTTAAAGGAGTAGAGTCCTACATGTCGATGTTTGCGGATGACGCAAAGTTGATGAGAAGAGTTGTGACAGATGAGGATTGCAGGATCCTCCAAGAGGACCTGAACAGGTTGCAGAGATGATCAGAGAAATGGCTACTGGAGTTCAACACGAGCATATGTAAAGTTATGGAAATGGGATTAGGTGACAGGAGACCAAAGGGACAGTACACAATGAAGGGGAACAGCCTACCTGTGATGAAGCAAGAAAGAGACCTGGGTGTGGACGTAACACCTAATCTATCTTCTGAGGCCCATATAAATAGGATAACGACAGCAGCGTACTCTACACTGGCAAAAGTTACAACTTCATTCAGAAACCTAAGTGAGGAGGCTTTTAGGGCGCTTTACACTGCCTACGTGAGACCAGTCTTAGAGTATGCCGCGCCATCATGGAGCCCCCACCTGAAGAAACACATAAAGAAACTGGAGAAGGTTCAGAGGTTTGCGACGAGGCTTGTCCCAGAGTTACGAGGGATGGGATATGAAGAATGTCTGAGGGAACTGAACCTTACGACACTAGAGAAAAGAAGGGAGAGAGGAGATATGATAGGAACATATAAAATACTCAGGGGAATTGACAAAGTGGAAATAGAAGAAATGTTCACACATAATAATAACAGAACGAGGGGACATGGGTGGAAGCTTGAAACTCAGATGAGTCACCAGAAATGTTAGGAAGTTTTCTTTAGCGTGAGAGTAGTGGAAAAATGGAATGCACTTGGGGAACAGGTTGTGGAAGCAAACTCTATTCATACTTTTAAAATTAGGTATGATAGGGAAATGTGACAGGAGTCATTGCTGTAAACAACCGATGGCTGGAAAGGCGGGATCCAAGAGCCAATGCTCGATCCTGCAAGCACAAATAGGTGAGTACAAACAGGTGAGTACACATACACACACACACACACACACACACACACCACGCTGACACTAAAAAGTTCTTTCTAATAGCCACAGAGATATTAGAAAGAACTTTTTAGTGTCAGAGTGGTTGACAAATGGAATGCATTAGGCAGTGATGTGGTGGAGGCTGACTCCATACACAGTTTTAAGTGTAGATATGATAGAGCCCAGTAGGCTCAGGAACCTGTACACCTGTTGATTGACAGTTGAGAGGCGGGACCAAAGAGCCAGAGCTCAACCCCCGCAAGCACAACTAGATGATTAGGTGAGTACACACACACACACACACACACACACACACATACACCCCCCCCCACACACACACCCACACCACACCCACACACCCCCCACACACACCCCCCCCACACCCCCCCCCACACACACACACACCCCACACCCCCCCCCCGACACACACACACACACACCCGACACACACCCCCACACCCCCCCACACACACCCCCCACACACAAACAAACAAACAACTCACCGTCTTAGTGCCGAGGTTATTGACCCTACACACCAGGTGGGCGGTCTGGCCCTCCACGGCTGACACATTAGAGGTCACGCCGGGGTCAAACACGGGGTCAAACAGGGTGTTAAGGTAGTCGCTCCAAGACGCGGGGTCAAGATCCATACCATCACCTTCTTCAGGGCCGCCCGCGCCCTCATCTTCACCGTGGCGTGTGTGGGCGTTGATGCGGACGCGATGGTAGCACCGGCCTCTTTGTTGGCTCCCGTAGCATCAATGTCTGCCACTGGAAGGAGAGAGAGGAAACTGTCATTTCCCCTGATACCTGTCTGTTTACTGTCTATTGTTTGATTGTCTCTGTTGTTTGACTGTCACGCTATTGTTTGATTGTCTCTGTTGTTTGACTGTCACGCTATTGTTTGATTGTCTCTGTTGTTTGACTGTCACTCTATTGTTTGATTGTCTCTGTTGTTTGACTGCCTCTCTATTGTTTGATTGTCTCTGTTGTTTGACTGTCACTCTATTGTTTGATTGTCTCTGTTGTTTGACTGTCACTCTATTGTTTGATTGTCTCTGTTGTTTGACTGTCTCTCTATTGTTTGATTGTCTCTGTTGTTTGACTGTCACTCTATTGTTTGATTGTCTCTGTTGTTTGACTGTCTCTCTATTGTTTGATTGTCTCTGTTGTTTGACTGTCACTCTATTGTTTGATTGTCTCTATTTGTCTGTCTATTGTTTGAATGTCTGTTTTTCTATTGTTTGATTGTTTTGTTTGTTAATTATTTGATTATGTTTCTGTCATTTTTGACTAATTTTCTGTCTACAGTTCGGTGGATTCATTGTACGTAATTTGAGTGTCAGTCTATTGATTTGTTGCTTGTATATTGTTTATCTGTATATTATTTGTTTATATATCTATATCTATTGTTTGATTGTCTGCGTTGTTTGAGTTGCCTATTATTTAATTGTTTGCCTGAGTATTGTTTGTTTGTCTGTCTATTGATTGTTTGTCTAAAGTTGTCTGCCTATCTATTTATTGTTTGATTGTCTGTATGTCTATTGTTTACGTGTCTGTGCTCTCTCAGTTTTATTATCTATCGCGCCATGCTGATATATACATCTTGATTTAGATATAGATCAAAATAACTAATCTACCTTTCCCCCCCCCCTTTCTAATCTATCTGAACGAGGGGGGGGGGGAATAGGGGATCAACCCCCACCCCCAGCCCGAGATACTCTCCATACAGACATAAAGTGTATGTGTATGTGTGTATGTATGTATGTATGTATGTATGTATGTATGTATGTATGTATGTATGTATGTATGTATGTATGTATGTATGTATGTATGTATGTATGTACTCACCTATTTGTATCTGCAGGATCGAGCATTGACTCTTGGATCTCGCATTATGTGTGTATGCTTTTGAGTCTCCACAGTAAGTATGTGTCTGAGTATGTTGATATACAATATATTTCAAAGCGAGATATCGCTTGAAATTCGTCTTGAGATATCGGTCAGATATATCGAGGAGATATTCCAAGACATTTAAATATCGAAAATTCCTTAAATCTCTCAAAATATCTTTCATTTGGTTTTGCTCTGAAATCGAAATATATTTTCTCTTATGAAATGTTCAGACTGGGGGTAGTGACCTTCCATATATATATATATATATATATATAATCTATATATATATATATATATATATATATATATATATATATATATATATGTCGTACCTAGTAGCCAGAACGCAACTTCTCAGCCTACTATGCAAGGCCCAATTTGCCTAATAAGCCAAGTTTTCATGAAGTAATTGTTTTTCGACTACCTAACCTACCTAACCTAACCTAACCTAACTTTTTCGGCTACCTAACCTAACCTAACCTATAAAGATAGGTTAGGTTAGGTTAGGTAGGGTTGGTTAGGTTCGGTCATATATCTACGTTAATTTTAACTCCAATAAAAAAAAATTGACCTCATACATTATGAAATGGGTAACTTTATCATTTCATAAGAAAACAATTAGAGAAAATATATTAATTCAGGAAAACTTGGCTTATTAGGCAAATCGGGCCTTGCATAGTAGGCCGAGAAGTGCGTTCTGGCTACTAGGTACGACATATATATATAGATATATATATTATATATATATATATATATATATATATTACCTTCGCATATTAAGCAATAAACAATTAATATAATTTCCAAAAAACAACCAATATTCGTCTTTTTATATAAGACCAAAAAAAGCCATGAATAAAAGTCACACAACACAAATTAGACAGAAAAAACAAGAGCGAGAGAGATTAATACCACTCGAAAAAAAGAACTAAAAAAGCGTACAAAATATATGGCATAAAAATAACTGTAAATTCACAATATAGAGTGACAAAAATTCTTTGCAATATTGTTGAAAACATTCAGTTTAAATTCATCCAAAATTCGCATGAGATGAATCCGGATTCCAGAACTGTGACGGAACGTGCAAATGGATCCACGCTCACGAACGCTGGATAACAATACTGGAACGCCAATTGATCTATAGAAATCGATCTACAAATACGGGAAATTGATCCGATTGATCTTGGCCCGCCAAAGAAGCTAGAATCCAGCTCATATAATCAACTCTCATGAACGAGCCTGGAAGTTGAACACGGGCTCCACACTCATGTGAAAACGCACCTGAGTCTCGCTAGTGAGTTATGCTGGAAAATTCACCTGGATCGAGCTTCCCTAATTGTTCTGGAAACCTCATTTGTATCGAGCTGGAACATGCAGATGGATAATGCTGCTCCACAAGATGGCTCCAGAATCATCAAGAGTGCTGGAACGCAAGTAAATAAATAGTTCCAGGGTTACAAAGGGCTCTGGAACACGCATATACTTTCTGCTTGACGAAGGCTGCTGGTGCACGCAAGTGGTTCCAGGCTCGTGAACAATTCTGGAACATGCAGATGAACCTAAGTACACGAATGATGCTGGAAGACATAAGATGAACCCAGATTCGCGAAAGATGCAGGAACGCGACAAATGGATTCAAATTCAAGAACGATAATTGAATACGAAAATATAGATTACAATTCCTGAAAGATGCCGGAGACATCCGCAGCATCCAGTCTCACGAAAGATGCCGGAGACATCCGCAGCATCCAGTCTCACGAAAGATGCTGGGGACATCCGCAGCATCCAGTCTCACGAAAGATGCCGGAGACATCAGCAGCATCCAGTCTCACGAAAGATGCCGGAGACATCAGCAGCATCCAGTCTCACGAAAGATGCCGGAGACATCAGCAGCATCCAGACTCACGAAAGATGCTGGAGACAGGAGAAGAGAACACGCAACATATCTCCTGACATATAATATCCATAAGAAGTGTCCAAAAAGCTCTTGCGTCTTCAGGTAGAAGAAAATCCTTAAAAATTTATTTCTTAACAGCCAACTTGTCTTGGCTTTAAACAATAGTCAAAATGACAAATTTTGACTTTTGTTCATTTTCTTCCGGATATTTTCCCATTCTCTACGTAAATACTTTCTACCATCTAGATATCTACCATTTATGGTACGTTCTAACCATCTGCATATCTACTCATCTTGGATATCTACAAGTTTATGGTAGACTTTCTACCATCTAGATATCTACCATTTTTGGTACTTTCTACCATCTAGATATCTACCATTAATGGTACTTTCTACCATCTAGATATCTACCATTAATGGTACTTTCTACCATCTAGATATCTACCACTTATGATACTTTCTACCATCTACCATCTCAAGATAACCATGTAGAGATGAGAAACGCTAAATCCCTTAGTCTTTCCATTCGGTGTTTCGACGTTTCTTCAGTAATTCAGCATTGTGAAATGCTGAGGAATCTTCAGGCATACTATACTAAGTAGAGTATACTAGGTATATACGAAATATACTAAGTATATTTCAAGACACAGATATACTAAGTTTACTTAACGTAGAAATTGATAAGTTAGGGTTTACCTCACCCTATGATTCGACGACCATTCGTGGTGGTCGTAGAGTGTACCGCAGAATGAAGGGTGAGGTTCACCTGTTGACCAGACCACACACTAGAAATTGAAGGGGCGACGACGTTTCGGTCCGTCCTGGACCATTCTCAAGTCGATTGTGATGAGGAGGTAGGGACAGGCAGATAAATAGGCAAGAGAGAGCTGAGGAGGAAAGTCAGGTGTAGGGGATAGTAGTAATGGAAACTGCAGCAGGCCTATTGGCCCATACGAGGCAGCTCCTATTATAACCACCGAAGGAGCACAGGAGCCAGGAGAAACAGTGAAGGTTCACCTGTTCACCTGGGCTCTAGCAGGCTCGAAACCGCGGACCCACATGGTTAGAGTCTCTTGGTTCCCCAGGGGAATGGCATGTTTATTTCCAGGGAAGTGTGAGGGGGGGGGGGGTGAGGTGATTGCTGCCTAACTATATCAACTTATCCCTCCTTGATCAGCCTCTGGAGCATTGGAGGGCCATCAAACAACTGTATGCTGGCGATGAGCCACAATAAACGTGGCTAAAGTAATCGACTTGAGAATGGTTCAGGACGGACCGAAACGTCGTCGTCCCTTCACCTTCTAGTGTGTGTCTGGTCAAACAACTGCATCCTTAAAGTCGAATTCACCTGAATATTAGTTACTCGTGTCAACTCCGGAATGAACACAGACGTATGTATGTGTCATGCGGGGAAAAAAACATATTAAAAATGAATGGAAACTTCACGGGTTATTCATGCCCGTGCCACCTCTTGGGTGGCTTAATCTTCATCAAACAATCCATCATTAAAATCGAATAGAACTTGTAACGTGTTCAAGACGATATATCGGCCTTCTTCAGCAAAAAATTACTAAGGCAAATCAACAAGAAAGATTAACAATTGAATCCCAAGACAAACAGAATAAGTTCAGCCGTCCATAGAAAACGGGATATAACCAGACCAATGGTATACTAAGGAAAAATCAGCGGCAGGTAGAAAAAATATAATTGCTATTAACATCCCGTCATCATAAACCCACCAATATTCAGGGCTGCCGGATTACATAATCTCAATAACCCTCGACCTAATCCTATGATGCACAAAGGGCAACTTTTAATTCGCGAAAAGTGACGAAATAAGGTCACAAAGTCACAAATTTATGACCAATGTCGAGAGCTGCGAAATGTAGGTAATCCAAGTGACACGAGTGGGACTTTTCGTCGTAGCTGGCTAGCATCATGGGGTCGAATCGGTGTTGTCATAAATGAAGCGATTGTCACGGGACATAGTACCAATAGGCACCCCATAAGGAATTTAATATTAAGTGAACG
>NC_091180.1:19215070-19222570 GCF_040958095.1 Procambarus clarkii | reverse complement strand
GAATTACAGAAACAATAGAGTATTACAGAAACAACAGAGTATTACAAAAACAACAGAGTATTACAGAAACAACAGAGTATTACAGAGTATTACAGAAACAACAGAGTATTACAGAAACAACAGAGTATTGCAGAGTATTACAGAAACAACAGAGTATTACAGAAACAACAGAATATTACAAAAACAACAGAGTATTACAGAGTATTACAGAAACAACAGAGTATTACAGAGTATTACAGAAAAACAGAGTATTACAGAAACAACAGAATATTACAGAAACAACAGAGTATTACAGAGTATTACAGAAACAACAGAGCATAACAGAAACAACAGAGCATTACACAAACAACAGAGTATTACACAAACAACAGAGTATTACACAAACAACAGAGCATTACACAAACAACAGAGTATTACAGAAACAACAGAGTATTACAAAACCAACAAAGAGTCACAGACACAAACACGAGTATTACAAAACAAAATATTACAGAGACCAAAAAGACTATATTACAAAGCGAACAGAGTTTTACAGAGCCAACAAATTGTCAGAGAGACACAGCACCGTAGCACAGAAATAACAGCTATGCCCTGGTGAAACAAATGTTACAAAATTGACCCAGAGAACCATAGAGAACTAGAATTAACTGCCCCCCATAACGAGGCTAATATTGCCCCCCATAACGAGGCTAATATTGCCCCCCATAACGAGGCTAATATATTTTCCTCATTTTTCCCAGGTAATTGTATCTGTTTTCTCTCTTCAATTTACGATTTCACACGAAAAAACAAAACCAAAAATCTAATCCAGTTTGGAAGGGTTAAATTCCAGTCTTGTTTCTGTTTTCAAAGTAGATTTTTTTAGATTTCAGGTGAAGTAACAGCTTCGTTAAATGGAGACTGAGATTAATATCTCATTTATGAAGTTGAGAGCAATGGCGTGAGATGAGATTTTCTCATTTTAAACAGGAGGGGATGTTGCTGTTCTACTTTGACACGCGATGGGTATTCCTTCTGTTTAAATCGAGTCGAAACGGAAGAGTAGTGATGTTGTTCATTAAACAGGAAGGGAGTGAGCTGTTTTACTGGAGGTTTAAAAGGGGTGAAAGTGAGATGAATATCTCATTTTATCTACACTCTCCTTCATCTTATACATTGGCTCACTCTCATGCCATAAACTTATATATAATCCTTCACTATTTCTACACTATTATACACTTCGTTACTAAACAAATACACACTCACACTACAACTCACAATCCCTCACTCTATCCCAACTCACAATCCCTGCTTGGATAAAGAAACACCGACTCCAACAATCCGTGTTTGGATAGTGTTTGTTCGGAGACCTGTTTGTTTACATGAGAGTAGCTACGATCTTTTGTTTTCACAGCAGAAAATTGACTCTTAAGAAAGAGTTTCTGAGAGTCCTTCATGACGTGATGATTCTCTGGTTCTCAGGAGACCCTGAAGGCTCCGGTAGACTCAGCTACAAGAAGTAATAAGATGTGGAGATCCTGCATAGTGAAAGATTTATACTGACTTGAATCGTGTATGAGCGAAAAGGTGAGATTAATCATTCTAACACGAATTTTCTCAATATTTCTTATGTTTCTTTTCACTGTCGATGGTAATTGAAAAATCAATTCTCCAAAATTCATTTTTATTTCTAGTCTGACGCGACGCCTGACTGTCACTGCCTGTGTGTGTGTATAGTTCGGTAAATTCAGGTTCAGGGGGGACACCGTGGTCCCAGGAGAGTCTAGAAGAACTGGAGGCTTACGGGCTCACCATAGCCCGTGCTACTTGGAACTTTTTTCCAGGTAGCGAATCTTTAACAACAACTGGAGGCAAAGGTGTTAAACTGGAAGAATTTATCCACAAAATGTTATATTTTATACAGTGTTTGGGTGGATGTTGCTGTTGTTTAAGATTCGCTACCTGGGACAAAGTTCCAGGTAGCACGGGCTATGGTGAGCCCGTAGTGCCTTTAGAGAGCTTGGGTGGAGGAGCTTAGTGAAAAGCGAGAAATTACAAATTTGGGGTAAAAAAATCTTCAATCAGGCAAATCTTGCTTGTCGAGAATGTATGTGATTATGAGAGAAGGAGAAGAATGCATTGTCTTCCTGATAAACAATACGTCTGTCGTCACAGGTGACAAACACCTGTCGACACAAGTGACAAACACCTGTCGGCACAGGTGACAAACACCTGTCGTCACAGGTGACAAACACCTGTCGACACAAGTGACAAACACCTGTCGGCACAGGTGACAAACACCTGTCGACACAAGTGACAAACACCTGTCGACACAGGTGACAAACAAGACACTGTCGACACAGGTGACAAACAAGACAGCAGTCGACACAAGTGACAAACTGTCACGCAGCCTTCAGACACCTGGATAAGGAAGATATAAGGAAGGTTGTGCACCACGTATGTCAGACCGGGACTAGAATATGCAGCGCTAGCAAGGAATGCACTAAGCACCACTAGAGACAGTGCAAAGGTTCACTACGTCCCAAAACATAGAGGAATTACCTGCATGATTGTGTACAAATGTCAGACCATAATAAACGTGAAAATGAACTTTGGAGACTTAATTTTTCAATTTCCCTCGACAGTGAAGAAAAACATAAGAAATATTGAGAAGAATCGTGTTAGAATCATTAGTCTTACCATTTTCGGTCATATTCAACACATTTGTTTACAAGAAAGACTGCGACCAATATATATATATATATATATATATATATATATATATATATATATATATATATATATATATATATATATATATATATATATATATATATATATATATATATATATATATATATATATATATATATATATATATATATATTAGTATATTTTGGAAGCAGTCTTTCTTGTAAACATATATTATTAAATATGACCGAAAAAGTAAGATTAATAATTCTAACACGAATTTTCTCAATATTTCTTATGTTTCTTTTCACTGTCGATGGTAATTGAAAAAACAATTCTCCAAAATTTATTTTTATTTCTAGTCTGACGCGACACTTGAACGCGTTTCGTAATAAATTATTACATTTTCAAAGACTTTAGTTCACACACACACAACTATAACCTGCAAACACTAAACAGAGTTCTACTATGCTATAATTTAAACAGCTTTCATCTTATACACCCGCATTTGGGTGAGGTGATATGTTACAACAGTTTTGGATGAGGTGAACAAAACTTCCAACACAAGCCAGAACACGAAACAATGGGTATAAATTGGGTAAAGGGAAGAATGGAAGTAACTGCAAAGGGCCTATTGGCCCATTTTTCCTGGTGCTTCTATATTGGTGCGGAGTCTTGAAGTGGGTAGAATATAGTTGTGCATTAATTGGCTGTTGATTGCTGGTGTTGACTTCTTAATGTGTAGTGCCTCGCAGATATCAAGCCGCCTGCTATCGCTATATCTATCGATGATTTCTGTGTTTTTTGTTAAGACTTCTCTGGTGATGGTCTGGTTGTGGGAAGAGATTATATGTTCCTTAATGGAGCCCTGTTGCTTATGCATCGTTAATCGCCTAGAAAGAGATGTTGTTGTCTTGCCTATATACTGAGTTCTTCGAGGCTTACAGTCCCCAAGTGGGAATTGAATGCATAGACGACGTTGGTCTCTTTTAAAGCGTTCTGCTTTGTATCCAGACACAAAGCATATATAAATATATTTATATATACTTTGATATAAAATGTTTTGATTAAAAGAGACATATAAATATATATATATATATATATATATATATATGTCACACATTGCCTCATATATACAATGTTACCTCATACTCTCTGAATCGTTCAATAGCAGTGAGGAGAAACCAAACATGAAAACATACACACAAAAAAAAACAGGTTTGCAAACACCTATTGCATGTCACTTCCCGCTGTTAATTCCGTTTTCTAGAAATTATAGTTTTATTATTAAAGGCTGAGGCCAAGAACATTATTGAGCAGAACCAAGATTTGTGCTCGTGGTGTCGATCCCATGTGAAGGACTTCACAGGTTCAGTGGTTCACAGGTACACAGGTACGCAGGTTCATTGGTTCACAGGTACACAGGTTCAGTGGTTCACAGGTACACAGGTACACAGGTACGCAGGTTCATTGGTTCACAGATACACAGGTTCAGTGGTTCACAGGTACACAGGTTCACAGGTACACAGGTACGCAGGTTCATTGGTTCACAGGTAGATTGAACTTTCTACTTGGAAAGCCGAAAGTTGTTATTATTGGCGTAAAATGTGTGAGTGAGAGTGTGTGTTAAGCTTGAATGATCCCCAAGCCAACGTTACAACTGATACCTCTAATGACTCCTCAAGGATTCGAACCTAGGCCACTAGGGTCATCCCAACGGCTATCCAATACCATAACCACTGTACCATCGACTGCCTGAAAATGTTGCAAGGTGGTTAAGCACAATCCGCTACACTGAGTATTTTCTGCAAAGTTCATCAATTGCAATATATATATATATATATATATATATATATATATTGTTTTTTCTTTTTATCTCTATCTATCTCCATTCAGAGGTATTCATAACCTTGGCTCATGGTAGGAGAGAATGGACAGGATAAGTTTCATTTGATAACATCTATTGTATTTTGGTTAATTACAGGCATATTATGATAGCTAGATTTGTTTTCATTGAGTTCATAATGAAATAATATTATAAAACGAAAAAAATCATTAAGAAAAATAGTCTTGATACAGTTGATATATTATCCAGAAAATTGTGGTGGGGGTAAGGAGGCCTGGTCGACGACCGGGCCGCGGGGACGCTAAGCCCCGGAAGCACCTCAAGGTAACCTCAAGGTAACCTCAAGGAGGTTACCAATGGCACTGTGTCAATTGCCACTCATTTATATCAACTCCTTCCTGACCATGTGTGGGAACGTACCCCACAGGAATCAGGGTGCAAAGTAGGGTGTGGCTAGTCACATTAGCTGTCTGGCCTTCAATCTAGGACATTCAGACAGGGGAAAAAGGAATATTAGCTTATCTATATATATATATATATATATAATATATATATATATATATATATATATATATATATATATGTCGTACCTAATAGCCAGAACGCACTTCTCAGCCTACTATTCAAGGCCCGATTTGCCTAATAAGCCAAGTTTTCATGAATTAATGTTTTTTCGTCTACCTAACCTACCTAACCTAACCTAACCTAGCTTTTTTTGGCTACCTAACCTAACCTTACATATAAATATAGGTTAGGTTAGGTTAGGTAGGGTTGGTTAGGTTCGGTCATATATCTACGTTAATTTTACCTCCAATAAAAAAAAATTGACCTCATACATAGAGAAAAGGGTTGCTTTATCATTTCATAAGAAAAAAATTATAGTAAATATATTAATTCAGGAAAACTTGGCTTATTAGGCAAATCGGGCCTTGAATAGTAGGCTGAGAATTGAGTTCTGGCTACTAGGTACGACATATATATATATATATATATATTATATATATATATATGTCGTACCTAGTAGCCAGAACTCACTTCTCAGCCTACTATTCAAGGCCCGATTTGCCTAATAAGCCAAGTTTTCCTGAATTAATATATTTACTATAATTTTTTTCTTATGAAATGATAAAGCTACCCTTTTCACTATGTATGAGGTCAATTTTTTTTTATTGGAGTTAAAATTAACGTAGATATATGACCGAACCTAACCAACCCTACCTAACCTAACCTAACCTATATATATAGGTAAGGTTACGTTAGGTAGCCAAAAAAAGATAGGTTAGGTTAGGTTAGGTAGGTTAGTAGACGAAAAAACATTAATTCATGAAAAACTTGGCTTATTAGGCAAATCGGGCCTTGCATAGTAGGCTGAGAAGTGAGTTCTGGCTATTAGGTACGACATTAATATATATATAATATATATATATATATATATATATATATATATATATATTATATATATAAATATATATATATATATATATATGCGAACAAGCCTGAATGGTCCCCAGGACTATATGCGAATGAAAACTCACACCCCAGAAGTGACTCGAACCCATACTCCCAGAAGCAACGCAACTGGTAACTACAGTTGATTAAGGCGCCCTGTAGTTACCAGTTGCGTTGCTTCTGGGAGTATGGGTTCGAGTCACTTCTGGGGTGTGAGTTTTCATTCGCATATAGTCCTGGGGACCATTCAGGCTTGTTCGCATTTGTGTTCCTCACGTGTGCCCCAAAGAATGAGGTGATTTGGTGAAATGCTATGCCCAAGATTACCATCCGAGTTGCCGTCGGGGAAGTGGCTCAAATAGCCTCGGCTATCACTTCCTTTTGACGGCCGTGATGGTCAAGCGGATTAAGGCGCCCTGTAGTTACCAGTTGCGTTGCTTCTGGGAGTATGGGTTCGAGTCACTTCTGGGGTGTGAGTTTTCATTCGCATATAGTCCTGGGGACCATTCAGGCTTGTTCGCATTTGTGTTCCTCACGTGTGCCCCAAAGAATGAGGTGATTTGGTGAAATGCTATGCTCAAGATTACCATCCGAGTTGCCGTCGGGGAAGTGGCTCAAATAGCCTCGGCTATCACTTCCTTTTGACGGCCGTGATGGGTCAAGCGGATTAAGGCGCCCTGTAGTTACCAGTTGCGTTGCTTCTGGGAGTATGGGTTCGAGTCACTTCTGGGGTGTGAGTTTTCATTCGCATTAGTCCTGGGGACCATTCAGGCTTGTTCGCATTTGTGTTCCTCACGTGTGCCCCAACAGAATGAGGTGATTTGGTGAATGCTATGCCCAAGATTACCATCCGAGTTGCCGTCGGGGAAGTGGCTCAAATAGCCTCGGCTATCACTTCCTTTTGACGGCCGTGATGGTCAAGCGGATTAAGGCGCCCTGTAGTTACCAGTTGCGTTGCTTCTGGGAGTATGGGTTCGAGTCACTTCTGGGGTGTGAGTTTTCATTCATATATATATATATATATATATATATATATATATATATATATATATATATATATATATATATATATAGACATGCTTCCAAATGATTCTTTTTCACTGTATCTAAGAGCTGCCTCCGTTTCAACTCATGTTGTTTCTGGAATCATCCATTACATTGCATTGTCAGGATTGAAGTCAAGTAACCATCTGTTATAATTATATAGCATTCCGCAGTTATTTCTTTGGTGATCTGTTATTTCATCCGCGACTTACGACGCATTTTCTGTCAGTTATTTTAAGTTTTCGGTCACATGTTTTTTTTTGCTTTCAATAATTACGTTTTCTTTCACGAATTGCGTTTTCTTTCGCGAATTGCGTTTTCTTTCACTAATTACGTTTCTTTCACTAAATGCGTTTTCTTTCACGAATTGGTTTTCTTTCACTAATTACGTTTTCTTTCACGAATTGCGTTTTCTTTCACGAATTGCGTTTTCTTCACTAATTGCGTTATATTTCACTAATTACAGTTTTCTTTCACTAAATGCGTTTTCT
>NC_091180.1:19188990-19214570 GCF_040958095.1 Procambarus clarkii | reverse complement strand
GAGAGAGAGAAGAGAGAGAGAGAGAGAGAGAGAGAGAGAGAGAGGAGAGAGAGAGAGAGAGAGAGAGAGAGAAGAGAGAGAGAGAGGAGGGAGACTGAGAGAGAGAGAGAGAGAGAGAGAGAGAGAGAGAGAGAGAGGAGAGAGAGAGAGAGAGAGAGAGAGAGAGAGAGAGAGAGAGAGAGAGAGAGAGAGAGAGGGGGAGAGGGAGAGAGAGAGAGAGAGAGAGGGAGGGAGACGGAGAGAGAGAGAGACAGGGAGGGAGGACAGAGAGAGAGAGAGAGAGAGAGAGAGAGAGAGAGAGAGAGAGAGAGAGAGAGAGAGAGAGAGAGAGAGAGAGAGAGAGAGAGAGAGAGAGAGAGAGAGAGAGAGAGAGAGAGAGAGAGAGAGAGAGAGAGAGAGAGAGAGAGAGAGAGAGAGAGAGAAAGGGAGACGGAGAGAGGGAGTGAGAGAGAGAGAGAGAGAGAGAGAGAGAGAGAGAGAGAGAGAGAGGGAGACGGAGAGAGGGAGCGAGATAGAGAGAGGGAGACGGAGAGAAGGAGTGAGAGACAGAGGGAGACTGAGAGAGAGACCGAGAGAGAGAGAGAGAGGGAGACGAAGAGAAGGAGCGAAAGAGAGAGATAGAGAGACGGAGAGAGGGAGCGAGGGAGAGAGCAGGGCCGGGCTTACCATCCAGTTCAGACTCTCGGTTCTCCTGATGGAGCAGACGATGGTGGGGCTTCCTGATGGGTGTTGATGACCCCGGGGGAGGCAGAAGAATACGAAGAACAGCCGATCAATCGTCTTACGAAAAAGATATAAACCGGAAACCCCGATTTACGAAGCCGGATGAAGATGAATATGAGAAGTAAGTCTTCAGACCATCGCTCTGAAGGATAGGATAGGCCACTCAACACCCCTCCAATTAGGGCTGGGCCTATCTACTTTCCTCCAAGCTGAGCTGCGCCAATCTACCTCTGGTCCTCGAAGTAGTTATCGGCCAAGATAGCAGCTTGTTCTCTCACTCAGACTATGAGGGGAAGTTGCTATCGTGAAGACCCATTCCGTTCTCTCCCTCTCTGCAATTGCGTTAAGTGGAATTTTCTGGCAGCCGGATAGCATCCGGCTGCCTATTTCAAGAGGCGGTGGAGATGAGAGTCTGTCAGTCATATTGCAGCCTCCCACTAGCCTGCTAAGGTCTCATTACCATCCTCTAATGTTAGTGCTGCTTCGGAGAGGGGGAGATATATCTCTCTTTTTGCTCCATATCTGTCTGTCTGTCTGTCTGTCTGTCTGTCTGTCTGTCTGTCTGTCTGTCTGTCTGTCTTGTCGTCTGTCTGTCTGTCTGTCTGTCTGTCTGTCTGTCTGTCTGTCTCTCTCTCTCTCTTCAACCGACATCCAGACTGACTGGCTGCCCTCCAGAATGACTGACTGTCCTCCAGACTGACTGACTGTCCTCCAGACTGACTGACTGTCCTCCAGACTGATTGGCTGCCCTTCAGACTTACTGACTGTCCTCCAGACTGATTGACTGTCCTCCAGACTGACTGGCTGCCCTCCAGACTGACTGACTGTCCTCCTGACTGACTGACTGTCCTCCAGACTGATTGGCTGCCCTTCAGACTGACTGTCCTCCAGACTGACTGACTGTCCTCCAGACTGATTGGCTGCCCTTCAGACTGACTGACTGTCCTCCAGACTGACTGACTGTCCTCCAGACTGATTGGCTGCCCTCCAGACTGACTGACTGTCCTCCTGACTGAGTAACTGACTGACCTCCAGACTGACTGATTGTCCTCCTGACTGACTGACTGTCCTCCAGACTGACTGACTGTCCTCCAGACTGACTGGCTGCCGTCCAGACTGACTGGCTGCCGTCCAGACTGACTGGCTGCCGTCCAGACTGACTGGCTGCCCTCCATACTGACTGACTGCCTTCCAGACTGACTGACTGCCCTCTAGACTGACTAGATGCCCTCCTGACTGACTGACTGCCTTCCAGACTGACTGACTGCCCTCTAGACTGACTAGATGCCCTCCTGACTGACTGGCTGCCTTCCAGACTGACTAGATGCCCTCCTGACTGACTGGCTGCCTTCCAGACTGACTGACTGCCCTCCAGACTGACTGGCTGCCCTTCTGATTGACTAGCTGCACTCCAGACTGACTGGCTGCCCTCCAGACTGACTATCTGCCCTCCATATTGATTGGCTGCCCTCCAGACAGACTGGCTGCCCTCCAGACTGACTGTCTGCCCTCCAGACTGACTGGCTGCCCTCCAGACACACTGGCTGCCCTCCAGACAGACTGGCTGCTCTCCAGACTGACTGGCTGCCCTCCAGGCTGATTGGCTACCCTCGAGACTGACTGGCTGTCCTCCAAACAGACTGGCTGCCTTCTAGACTGACTGGCTACCCTCCAGACTGACTGACTGCTCTCCAGACTGACTGGCTGCCCTCCAGACTGACTGACTGCTGTCCAGACAGACTGGCTGCCCTCCAGACTGACTGGCTGCTCTTCAAACAGACTGGCTGCCCTCCATACTGACTGGCTGCCCTCCAAACAGACTGGCTGCCTTCCAGACTGACTGCCTGCCCTCCATACTGACTGCCTGCCCTCCAGATTGACTAGCTGCCCTCCTGACTGACTGGCTGCCATCCTGACTGACTGGCTTCCCTCCAAACAGACTGCCTGCCCTCCATACTGACTGCCTGCCCTCCTGACTGACTGGCTGCTCTCCAGACTGACTGGCTGCCCTACAAACAGACTGGCTGCCCTCCAAACAGACTGGCTGCCCTCCTGACTGACTGGCTGCCCTCCAGACTGACTGGGTGCCCTCCAGACTGACTGGCTGCCCTCTGACTGACTGGCTGCCCTCCAAACAGACTGGCTGCCCTCCTGACAGACTGGCTGCCCTCCTGACAGACTGGCTGCCCTCCAAACAGACTGGCGGCCCTCCAAACAGACTGGCGGCCCTCCAAACAGACTGCTGCCCTCCAGACTGACTGGCTGCCCTCCAGACTGACTGGCTGGGGTGCCGACACAGGTGACTGCCGCTGACGGCAGTTGTAGATTAGCTTGCAAAGGCATGCTTAAAGCTGGCTGCTGGCGCCTTGCTGCCGGCCCTCGCCTTGAACCATCTGGCTCCACCCTCGCCACCCTCTTGAACCATCTGGCTCCACCCTAGCCACCATCTTTAACCATCTGGCTCCATCCTCGCCACCATCTTGAACCATCTGGCTCCATCGCCACCCTCTTGAACCATCTGGCTCCACACTCGCCACCATCTTGAACCATCTGGCTCCATCCTCGCCACCATCTTGATCCATCTGGCTCCATCCTCGCCACCATCTTGAACCATCTGGCTCCATCCTCGCCACCATCTTGATCCATCTGGCTCCATCCTCGCCACCCTCTTGAACCATCTGGCTCCATCGCCACCCTCTTGAACCATCTGGCTCCACACTCGCCACCATCTTGATCCATCTGGCTCCATCCTCGCCACCATCTTGAACCATCTGGCTCCATCCTCGCCACCATCTTGAACCATCTGGCTCCATCCTCGCCACCATCTTGAACCATCTGGCTCCATCCTCGCCACCATCTTGAACCATCTGGCTCCATCCTCGCCACCATCTTGATCCATCTGGCTCCATCCTCGCCACCATCTTGAACCATCTGGCTCCATCCTCGCCACCATCTTGAACCATCTGGCTCCATCCTCGCCACCATCTTGATCCATCTGGCTCCATCCTCGCCACCATCTTGAACCATCTGGCTCCATCCTCGCCACCATCTTGAACCATCTGGCTCCATCCTCGCCACCATCTTGATCCATCTGGCTCCATCCTCGCCACCATCTTGAACCATCTGGCTCCATCCTCGCCACCATCTTGAACCATCTGGCTCCATCCTCGCCACCCTCTTGAACCATCTGCTCCATCCTCGCCACCATCTTGAACCATCTGGCTCCATCCTCGCCACCATCTTGAACCATCTGGCTCCATCCTCGCCACCCTCTTGAACCATCTGGCTCCATCCTCGCCACTATCTTGAACCATCTGGCTCCATCCTCGCCACCATCTTGAACCATCTGGCTCCATCCTCGCCACCATCTTGAACCATCTGGCTCCATCCTCGCCACCATCTTGATCCATCTGGCTCCATCCTCGCCACCATCTTGATCCATCTGGCTCCATCCTCGCCACCATCTTGATCCATCTGGCTCCATCCTCGCCACCATCTTGATCCATCTGGCTCCATCCTCGCCACCATCTTGAACCATCTGGCTCCATCCTCGCCACCATCTTGAACCATCTGGCTCCATCCTCGCCACCATCTTGAACCATCTGGCTCCATCCTCGCCACCATCTTGAACCATCTGGCTCCTCTCTGTACCTTTGTTGTATTTCTCTGTACTCTGTTACTCTGTACCGATGTGAATGAGTAACTGGAAGATGAATGAGAGATAATGAGTGTGAATGAGTAACTGGAAGGATGAATGAGATACCTTGAGATAAGTTACCTTGATGAGTAAGGGGTGGGGAAGGGTAGATTTGCCAGACATAGGACATAAAGGGAGCTTGGTGAGTAAATAGGTAGATGAGTGAGAGGATGAGAGAGTGGGAAGATGAGTAAGAGGATGAAAGAGTGAACAGGTGGTGAGTAAATGAGTCAGCAGGTTTAGGCGGATGAGAGATTAAGTTGAGTCTGTGAGGTGGGATTCGACAGGTGGATTAACACACAGTCACACACACGTCTGTCAGTCTACAGTTGAAGATTAGAGACATAAGGCTTGTCTCACTAAACTTTTCAGTGTGACATGTAGGGAATAGGGGACTGTCATGGGGGGGGGGGGGGTAGGGGGTCGCCTCCCATTGCCCCTATTTAAAGGGGATTTGGCTCCCATGGTGACCCCCATTAAGTCTGAAATGGAGTTTAATTTTTTGGGAAAAGAGTTTTTTTAGCTGTTCATAACATTTTAGATTTTTAAATGAAAAACGAACATTGAGAGGAAGATTATAGGGGTTTACATATAATACATACACATTACCATACATACATACATACATACATACATACACATACATACATACATATAAACATACATACATACATACATACATACATGAATTCATGTATGTGAACAAACATACATGTATACATGCATATATACATACCCACATACACACATGGATGCAACAAAGAATTTAGAGATCTGAATCAAAATGTTTTTTGATGGAGAGAGAGAGAGAGAGAGAGAGAGAGAGAGAGAGAGAGAGAGAGAGAGAGAGAGAGAGACAGAGAGAGAGAGAGAGAGAGAGAGAGAGAGAGAGAGAGAGAGAGAGAGAGAGAGAGAGAGAGAGAGAGAGAGAGAGAGAGAGAGAGAGAGAGAGAGACAGAGAGAGAGAGAGAGAGAGAGAGAGAGAGAGAGAGAGAGAGAGAGAGACAGAGAGAGAGAGAGAGATAGAGAGACAGAGAGAGACAGAGAGAGAGAGAGAGAGAGAGAGAGAGAGAGAGAGAGAGAGAGAGAGAGAGAGAGAGAGAGAGCCAAGAAAACCACACTTCAAAATGGACAAGATAACTTCCAGAATCTTCCAGAATGACGTTCCTAGACTCCCTTCAGGATTTACACACACACAAGCCTCTCGAACGAACAACCAACGTCAGACCCTTACTGAAGTATGCATCTCAAATGTCCAAGTCGAATAGGCACTATAAACAAGGCTGTCAGATTTCCAAATGCGATGAGAAACACGTGGAATATAAGACTCAATTATAAACCTTACAATGAGCCTGGGCTTGGGAGCTGATGCTCGACCCAACAGACACTTGTAGATAAATCAGTTCGTAGGAGAGTTTGTTCAACAAGACCGTCATCAGAGGGTGGTTCAGGGCCTCGTCTTTGAGTAAGGGGGGTCGCTGGAACAAGGTGATTAAGCCCTAACGACCTCCTCCTGGTGATAGAACAGCTCCAGATAATGACCCAACCAGCGCGCTACCCCTCAAATCGTCTTGCGCCAACTCACAGGATCTCACACAACTTCTTAACGGCTCAAAAAAATTTCTTACAGGCTCTCACAAGCACTTACACGCTCTCACAAACTCTTACACGCTCTCACAAGCACTTTCGCGCACTCACAAGCACTTACACACTCTCAAAAACTCTTACACAATTCAAGAGCATTTACAAGCTATCACAAGCACCTTCGCGCTCTCTCAAGCTCTTACACGCTCTCACAAACGCTTACACGCTCTCACAAGCGCTTACACGCTCTCACAAACACTTACAGACTCTCACAAACACTTATACGCTCTCACAAACTCTTACACACTCTCACAAACTCTTACACGCTCTCACAAACACTTACAGACTCTCACAAACACTTATACGCTCTCACAAACTCTTACACACTCTCACAAACTCTTACACGCTCTCACAAGCGCTTACACGCTCTCACAAGCGCTTACACGCTCTCACAAACTCTTACACGCTCTCACAAACACTTACAGACTCTCACAAACACTTATACGCTCTCACAAACTCTTACACACTCTCACAAACTCTTACACGCTCTCACAAGCGCTTACACGCTCTCACAAACACCTACAGACTCTCACAAACTCTTACACGCTCTCACAAACT
The DNA here is from genome assembly GCF_040958095.1 of Procambarus clarkii. Taxonomy (NCBI): domain Eukaryota; kingdom Metazoa; phylum Arthropoda; class Malacostraca; order Decapoda; family Cambaridae; genus Procambarus; species Procambarus clarkii. Next base: position 19,207,948 of record NC_091180.1, on the reverse strand, counting down.
CTTACACGTTCTTACAAACTCTTACACGCACTCACAATCTCATACACGCTTTCACAAACACTTACAGACTCTCACAAGCACGGTCACGCTCTCACATACCCCCCCACACACGACCACACACCACCACACACCACCACACACCACCACACACCACCACACACGACACACACCACCCACACACCACCACACACACACACACCACACACCCACCCCACACACACCACCACAACACCAACACCACACACCACCACACACCACCACACACCACCATCCACCACCACACACACACCACACACCACCACACACCACCACACACGACCACACACGACCACACACGACCACACACCACCACACACCACCATCCACCACCACAACACACCACCACACACCACCACACACGACCACACGACCACACACGACACACACCACCACACACCACCACACACCACCACACACCACAACTCACCACCACACACCACACACACCACCACACACCACCACACACCACCACACACCACCACACACCACCACACACCGCCACACACCACCACACACCACCACACACCACCACACACACCACACACCACCACACACCACCACAACACCACACACCACACACCACCACCACACACACCACACACCACGATCCACCACCACAACACACCACCACACCACCACACACACCACACACGACCACACACCGCCACACACCACCATCCACCACCATCCACCACCACACACACCACACACCACCACACACGACCACACACCACCACCACACCACCACACACCACCACACACCACCACACCACCACACACCACCATCCACCACCACACACCACCACACACCACCACACACCACCACACACCACCACACACCACCACACACCACACACACACACACACACACACCACCATCCACCACCACACACCACCACACACCACCACACACCACCACACACGACCACACACCACCACACACCACCACACACCACACACCACCATCCACCACCACAAACACCACCACACACCACCACACACCACCACACACCACCACACACGACTACACACGACCACACACCACCACACCACCACACACCACACACACCACACACACCACCACCACACACCACCACCACACACCACCGTCACACACCACTACCACCACCACACACCACCACACCCCACCACACACCACCACCACACCACACACCACCAACACCACCACACACCACCACACACCACCACACACCACCACCACCACCACACACCACCACACACCACCACACACCACCACACACCACCACCACAACAACCACCACACACCACCACACACCACCACACACCACCACCACCACCACACACCACCACACACCACCACACACCACCACCCACCACCTAACCTAACAAATCCAATACATAAGACAAAAAAAACGTCAATAAATCAGTGCATCAAATTCGGACTAATACGTCACATTCCTACCGAAGTGGTCGACTCCGTTAAAAAGTCGACGTTCAGAGAGCGAGAAGGAAGTCGTATCAACCAGTGTTATCTCACCTGACACTTTTGGGCTTCAAAACTTGAAGTTGCTGACGAGACCGAACTTTGACCCCAAGTTTGCTAAGTTCACTCGAACTTAAAACTCGAACTAACTCCGGCTTCGAGTGTCTCGAGGACAAGAGTCACTAAGAACTGAAGGGTGAGGTGACTCTAAGGGATGACAGGATTGGCTTAAGGGATGACAGGATTGGCTTATGGGATGACAGGATTGGCTTATGGGATGACAGGATTGGCTTATGGGATGACAGGATTGGCTTATGGGATGACAGGATTGGCTTATGGGATGACAGGATTGGCTTAAGGGATGACAGGATTGGCTTAAGGGATGACAGGATTGGCTTAAGGGATGACAAGATTGGCTTAAGGGATGACAGGATTGGCTTAAGGGATGACAAGATTGGCTTAAGGGATGACAAGATTGGCTTAAGGGATGACAAGATTGGCTTAAGGGATGACAAGATTGGCTTAAGGGATGACAGGATTGGCTTAAGGGATGACAGGATTGGCTTAAGGGATGACAGGATTGGCTTAAGGGATGACAGGACTGGCTTATGGGATGACAGGATTGGCTTAAGGGATGACAGGATTGGCTTAAGGGATGACAGGACTGGCTTATGGGATGACAGGATTGGCTTATGGGATGACAGGATTGGCTTATGGGATGACAGGATTGGCTTATGGGATGACAGGATTGGCTTAAGGGATGACAGGATTGGATTAAGGGATGACAGGACTGGCTTATGGGATGACAGGATTGGCTTAAGGGATGACAGGATTGGCTAAACCCCATAAATCCCACCACTTAACAAGACCAATAAACCCCACAAATCCCCCATTTAATAAGGACAGTAAATCCCTTAAATGAGATAGAGTAGATAACGAATATAACGAGACTTCGTTGACAAGGGACGCTGGTTTAACAGACCTCGGGTATAATGACTCCTCGGTATAATGACCCCTCGGTATAATGACTCCTCGGTTATAGTATTCTCTGCAAAATCATTATATACTTTTTTTGAGGTAATTGTTGATCTTGGTGATAAGGTTGTTATCGCTGAGTAGTTGTATGTTATCTGGTTTGTTCTTCTTGTTCTTCCTGTTCTTCTTGTTATTATTGTCATCACTCTTTCCTTCTTGTCCTCATATCCCAGCTCTTTGTCCTCATATCCCAAGCTCTTTGTCCTCATATCCCAGCTCCTTGTCCTCATATCCCAGCTCCTTGTCCTCATATCCCAGCTCCTTGTCCTCATATCCCAGCTCCTTGTCCTCATATCCCAGCTCTTTGTCCTCATATCCCAGCTCCTTGTCCTCATATCCCAGCTCCTTGTCCTCATATCCCAGCTCCTTGTCCTCATATCCCAGCTCCTTGTCCTCATATCCCAGCTCCTTGTCCTCATATCCCAGCTCCTTGTCCTCATATCCCAGCTCCTTGTCCTCATAATCTCAGCTGCTTGTCCTCATATCCCAGCTCCTTGTCCCCATATCCCACCACCTTGTCCCCATATCCCCAGCTCCTTGTCCTCATACCCCAGCTCCTTGTCCTCATATCCCAGCTCCTTGTTCTCATATCCCAGCTCCTTGTCCTCATATCCCAGCTGCTTGTCCTCATATCCCAGCTCCTTGTCCTCATATCCCAGCTCCTTGTCCTCATATCCCAGCTCCTTGTCCTCATATCCCAGCTCCTTGTCCTCATATCCCAGCTCCTTGTCCTCATATCCCAGCTCCTTGTCCTCATATCCCAGCTCCTTGTCCTCATATCTCAGCTGCTTGTCCTCATATCCCAGCTCCTTGTCCCCATATCCCACCACCTTGTCCCCATATCCCAGCTCCTTGTCCTCATACCCCAGCTCCTTGTCCTCATATCCCAGCTCCTTGTTCTCATATCCCAGCTCCTTGTCCTCATATCCCAGCTGCTTGTCCTCATATCCCAGCTCCTTGTCCTCATATCCCAGCTCCTTGTCCTCATATCCCAGCTCCTTGTCCTCATATCCCAGCTCCTTGTCCTCATATCCCAGCTCCTTGTCCTCATATCCCAGCTCCTTGTCCTCATATCTCAGCTGCTTGTCCTCATATCCCAGCTCCTTGTCCCCATATCCCACCACCTTGTCCCCATATCCCAGTTCTCATATCCCAGCTCCTTGTCCTCATATCCCAGCTTCTTGTCCTCATATCTCCGCTGCTTGTCCTCATATCCCAGCTCCTTGTCCTCATATCCCAGCTCCTTGTCCTCATATCCCAGCTCCTTGTCCTCATACCCCAGCTCCTTATCCTCATATCCCAGCTCCTTGTTCTCATATCCCAGCTCCTTGTACTCATATCCCAGCTGCTTGTCCTCATATCCCAGCTGCCTTGTCCTCATATCCAGCTCCTTGTCCTCATATCCCAGCTCCTTATTCTCATATCCCAGCTCCTTGTCCTCATATCCCAGCTCCTTGTTCTCATATCCCAGCCCCTTGTCCTCATATCCCAGCTGGTTGTCTTCATATCCCAGCTCCTTGTCCTCATATCCCAGCTCCTTGTCCTCATATCCCAGCTCCTTGTCCTCATATCCCAGCTCCTTGTCCTCATATCTCAGCTGCTTGTCCTCATATCCCAGCTCCTTGTCCCCATATCCCACCACCTTGTCCCCATATCCCAGCTCCTTGTTCTCATATCCCAGCTCCTTGTCCTCATATCCCAGCTCCTTGTCCCCATATCCCAGCTCCTTGTCCTCATATCCCAGCTCCTTGTCCTCATATCCCAGCTCCTTGTCCTCATACCCAGCTCCTTGTCCTCATATCCCAGCTCCTTGTTCTCATATCCCAGCTCCTTGTCCTCATATCCCAGCTGCTTGTCCTCATATCCCAGCTCCTTGTCCTCATATCCCAGCTCCTTGTTCTCATATCCCAGCTCCTTGTCCTCATATCCCAGCTCCTTGTCCTCATATCTCAGCTGCTTGTCCTCATATCCCAGCTCCTTGTCCTCATATCCCAGCTCCTTGTCCTCATATCCCAGCTCCTTGTCCTCATACCCCAGCTCCTTGTCCTCATATCCCAGCTCCTTGTTCTCATATCCCAGCTCCTTGTCCTCATATCCCAGCTCCTTGTCCTCATATCCCAGCTCCTTGTCCTCAGATCCCAGCTCCTTGTCCTCATACCCCAGCTCCTTTGTCCTCATATCCCAGCTCCTTGTTCTCATATCCCAGCTCCTTGTCCTCACATCCCAGCTGCTTGTTCTTATATCCCAGCTCCTTGTCCCCATATCCCAGCTCCTTGTCCTCATATCCCAGCTCCTTGTCCTCATATCTCAGCTGCTTGTCCTCATATCCTAGCTCCTTGTCCTCATATCCCAGCTCCTTGTCCCCATATCCCACCACCTTGTCCCCATATCCCAGCTCCTTGTCCTCATATCCCAGCTCCTTGTCCTCATATCTAGCTCCTTGTCCTCATATCCCAGCTCCTTGTCCTCATATCAAAGCTCCTTGTCCTCATATCCCAGCTCCTTGTCCTCATATCCCAGCTCCTTGTCCTCATATCCCAGCTCCTTGTCCTCATATCCCAGCTCCTTGTCCTCATATTCCAGCTCCTTGTCCTCATATCCCAGCTCCTTGTCCTCATATCCCAGCTCCTTGTCCTCATATCCCAGCTCCTTGTCCTCATATCCCAGCTCCTTGTCCTCATATCCCAGCTCCTTGTCCTCATATCCCAGCTCCTTGTCCTCATATCCCAGCTCCATGTCTTCATATCCCAGCTCCTTGTCCTCATATCCCAGCTGGTTGTCCTCATATCCCAGCTCCTTGTCCTCATATCCCAGCTCCTTGTCCTCATATCCCAGCTCCTTGTCCTCATATCCCAGCTCCTTGTCCTCATATCCCAGCTCCTTGTCCTCATATCCCAGCTCCTTGTCCTCATATCCCAGCTCCTTGTCTTCATATCCCAGCTCCTTGTCCTCATATCCCAGCTCCTTGTCCTCATATCCCTGCTCATTGTCCACATATCCCAGCTCCTTGTCCTCATATCCCAGCTCCTTGTCCTCATATCCCTGCTCATTGTCCTCATATCCCAGCTCCTTGTCCTCATATCCCAACTCCTTATTCTCATATCCCAGCTCCTTGTCCTCATATCCCAGCTCCTTGTCCTCATATCCTAACTCCTTATCCTCATATCCCAGCTCCTTGTCCTCATATCCCAGCTCCTTGTCCTCATATTCCAACTCCTTATCCTCATATCCCAGCTCCTTGTCCTCATATCCCAGCTCCTTGTCCCCTCATATTCCCAACTCCTTATCCTCATATCCCAGCTCCTTATCCTCATATCCCAGCTCCTTATCCTCATATCCCAACTCCTTATCCTCATATCCCAGCTCCTTATCCTCATATCCCAGCTCCTTGTCCTCATATCTCAGCTGCTTGTCCTCATATCCCAGCTCCTTGTCCCCATATCCCACCACCTTGTCCCCATATCCCCAGCTCCTTGTCCTCATACCCCAGCTCCTTGTCCTCATATCCCAGCTCCTTGTTCTCATATCCCAGCTCCTTGTCCTCATATCCCAGCTGCTTGTCCTCATATCCCAGCTCCTTGTCCTCATATCCCAGCTCCTTGTCCTCATATCCCAGCTCCTTGTCCTCATATCCCAGCTCCTTGTCCTCATATCCCAGCTCCTTATCCACATATCCCAGCTCCTTGACCTCAAGCAATGACAAAGAGCTTCCTTACGCCCCTCACCCTCGCCCTCAAGCGGTGACAGTGTCCGTATGTCACCCTCACCCTCGCCCTCAAGCGCTCGTCTCCCTCTCGCTGAAAAATGGTCCAAGTCACTTCTAATTATGTTCCTGTGTTCTCCCCCTCACCGGTGTGGCTTAGGGTGTGGGTATGGGGGTGGTTTAGGGTGTGGCTTAGGGTGTGGGTATGGGGGTGGCTTAGGGTGTGGCTTATGGGGTGGCAAAGTAGTAGTAGAAATACGCTCCAGTCACAGACCACAGAGGAAAAGGAGTAAACAGGAACGGTGTTCTCTCTCTGTAGCGAAGAACACACATTGCAGAACAACTCGGACGCTCTGTTCTGTCCCAACAGCGACGAGGAAGGTTATCTAGAGGGACAGAAACCCCACAAATCCCACCACTGAACAAGGACAATAAATCCCATAAATCCCACCACTTAACAAGGACAATAACCCCCATAAATCCCACCACTTAACAAGGACAATAAATCCCACAAATGACACCACTTAACAAGGACAATAAATCCCACAAATCCCACCCCTTAACAAGGACAATAAACCTCACAAATCCCACCTCTTAACAAGGAAAATAAACCCCACAAATCCCCCCACTTAACAAGAACAATAAACCCCTCAAATCCCCCCACTTAACAAGAACAATAAATCCCACCACTTAACAAGGACAATAAACCCCATAAATCCCACCACTTAACAAGGACAATAAACCCCACAAATCCCACCCCTTAACAAGGAAAATAAACCCCACAAATCCCCCCACTTAACAAGAACAATAAACCCCTCAAATCCCCCCACTTAACAAGAACAATAAATCCCACCACTTAACAAGGACAATAAACCCCATAAATCCCACCACTTAACAAGGACAATAAACCCCACAAATCCCTCCCCTTAACAAGGAAAATAAACCCCACAAATCCCCCCACTTAACAAGAACAATAAACCCCTCAAATCCCCCCACTTAACAAGAACAATAAATCCCACCACTTAACAAGGACAATAAACCCCATAAATCCCACCACTTAACAAGGACAATAAACCCCATAAATCCCACCACGTAACAAGGACAATAAACCCCATAAATCCCACCACTTAACAAGGACAATAAACCCCATAAATCCCACCACTTAACAAGGACAATAAACCCCATAAATCCCACCACTTAACAAGGATAATAAACCCCATAAATCCCACCACTTAACAAGGACAATAAACCCCATAAATCCCACCACTTAACAAGGACAATAAACCCCTCAAATCCCCCCACTTAACAAGAACAATAAATCCCACCACTTAACAAGGACAATAAACCCCATAAATCCCACCACTTAACAAGGACAACATACCGCATAAATCCCACCACTTAACAAGGACAATAAACCCCATAAATCCCACCAATTAACAAGGACAATAAACCCCATAAATCCCACCACTTAATAAGGACAATAAACCCCACAAATCCCCCCACTTAACAAGAACAATAAACCCCTCAAATCCCCCACTTAACAAGAACAATAAATCCCACCACTTAACAAGGACAATAAACCCAATAAATCCCACCACTTAACAAGGACAATAAACCCCATAAATCCCACCACTTAACAAGGACAATAAACCCCACAAATCCCACCCCTTAACAAGGAAAATAAACCCACAAATCCCCCCCACTTAACAAGAACAATAAACCCCTCAAATCCCCCCACTTAACAAGAACAATAAATCCCACCACTTAACAAGGACAATAAACCCCATAAATCCCACCACTTAACAAGGACAATAAACCCCATAAATCCCACCACTTAACAAGGACAATAAACCCCATAAATCCCACCACCTAACAAGGACAATAAACCCAATAAATCCCACCACTTAACAAGGACAATAAACCCCATAAATCCCACCACTTAACAAGGACAATAAACCCCACAAATCCCACACCTTAACAAGGAAAATAAACCCCACAAATCTCCCCACTTAACAAGAACAATAAACCCCTCAAATCCCCCCACTTAACAAGAACAATAAATCCCACCACTTAACAAGGACAATAAACCCCATAAATCCCACCACTTAACAAGGACAATAAACCCCATAAATCCCACCACTTAACAAGGACAATAAACCCCATAAATCCCACCACTTAACAAGGACAATAAATCCCATAAATCCCACCACTTAACAAGGACAATAAACGATAGACGAAAAAGCATCAAGAATCCCATACAAATCCATGAGGGTCAAAGAGAGCAAAAGGCCTTCACTGAAATTGAGAGGAATCCAAAATACTTTTTCTCCTGTGAACATTCTAGAACAACCACTACATTTAGCACTGGGCTCCTTGCGCAAGAGTGATATGGAACTTCCACATATCAATGATCTGTGAAAGTGAATGATCTCTCACAGATCAGTAAACGATCAATGATCTAACGGAATTCTTCATGAATGTCATACCAGCATCGAACCATTGATATCACATTAACTCCACTGGACTTTGAAGCAGCCGAAAACGACATTCTCATGCACTCTGCACCAGGAGCTGATTCTTCAAAGTCCAAATTCTGAATCAAGAATTGCGAAAAACCACTATCAGAGCTCTCTATAGAGATTATTTGGAGAGTCCAGATACATGTGTTATCCTCAATATACATAACATATCGGAGATATGATCCCCCCACTATATAAAGGAGGTAGTAAAGCAGACGCGAAATAGTATACAAGATATAGACCTTAAGCAATAAGGTCTAGTATATAGACCACTAACTAAGCACTACCACTAATATAGACCACTAACTAAGCACTAACATATTTGTAACATGTAAGATCACAAAACACATGGAATCACAGCATCTACATACGCACTATGACACTATTCGTGGAGAGATTGATGTTTTCATTTCCTAACGAACGGAACACCAGAAGTGCAATAGTGAAAAAAATAAAGAGTAAAATCCGGATCATCTGCTGTGAAAAGCTCCGTCACCTAAGGCACTAGAGGCAGCACAGTACCTTTGGAAGGGAAGGGAGGAGGTTGAGAAAAGGTACTGTGATCCTTCCAGTACCTTTTCTCATTTATCGGATATTAACAAGGAGAAAAAAGGCAGCAAAATATCACCCTTCGCATCCCACTCAAGAGACCTTCATTTGAAACTTCCCCTTAGAGACCTTTGCTAGGAAAATCCCTCTTAGAGACCCACTTAAGAGAACATTCACCTAAAGACCCTTAACAGCAAACTTCCCCTAGAGACCTGCCATTAGAGAACTCAATTAGAGCCCCAGTGTGTTAGAGAACAAGCCCACAGGCAGGCTCACCCTGATCATAGCAGCATTACACGCAATACAGCCCGTCCCCCGGGGCCACAGACTTGGGAATACAGTTAGCATGGTGGCTGTAATTAACCCCCGGGGTGCATATCTAATGGGGAGGTGAGTTGACGCGGGTTATTATGAGATAATGAGTTGATTAACACGGCTTCGGGGGGGGGGGATGGGGGATGGGGGAGATATATTCACAGATCGACATTTGCGAGGTCGGATTGGGGTCTCTCTCTCTGTGTGTGTCTTTTTGACGCTATCTCTCTCTCTTACACCATTCAATGATTGGCCCTTTTCCTGTCGGTCATTCGTTAATAGGGGTGTCCTTTGGCTGGTTATAATTACTCTAAGACCTTCACAACACATGGGACCTGCCTCTTACAACTACAACATCTCCTTCTCTCCACATTCAAACGTTATATCTACAACCACTCCACTCAGACTGCCTAACTATCCTCGTCCCAGCCGACCCTTGTCACCAGTCCCCAAACTGCCTATCGAGCGCAACCGAACTATCCATCAATCACCCAATTATCGGGGTGCCTGAAAGGGAAGCTAGAGAGCCTCTATTCGGAGTCCGTCTTCTGGCAATTGGATACCAGACAGACTAAGAGTGTGGTTGTGATGTTTCTTTTGTAGCTAAAGGATGTACAGTAGATAACGCTATGTATAATGTAATGTATGACATTATGTATACCGTTATTTAAAACATTATGTTTGGTATGTATATGTATCAAATGAATATCGTTTAGGTATACTGCGTATATTTAAGACAGGGGAGGGGGGGGGGGGGGTGTCGTAGTTAAGGTACCAGGAAGATTTAGGTATTAAACGGTTATTACATAACCGGTGGCTATCTGTCTTCAATTCGTCGGCTCCTTATAATATCATTATAATATCTTATAATATCATAAGCAATATCCGCGCCTCACTCTGTCCCTCAGTTGACTTCTGCGTAGACCTCCGTTCTTGCGTTAGTCTATCAGCGTAGACCTTCATCCCTGCATCAATCTATTGCGTAAATTACAATCTATCAGTCTATTTGCATAGACCCCCAATCGCGAGCCAATCTGCATGAAGCGAGCCCGTCGCTCTACCGTCCAGCCCAAGTCTACAGGTCTTTCCCTTTAGAAAACGGGGATGATTCGGTTGGTTTATTGGGAAACTATATTAATTTTGTGATACATTTTTAATGATGCTTTAAAACTACTTTGTTCTTTAGTTATCCCTGAAATGTGTCTGTTTAACGTTTGTCTGTGTTTGATATATTCGGTGATATGCGCTCGCTGGGCGAGGTGTAGTTCCTGGGCCCCGATTTTGTGTTTCTGATGCTCTGTTGCTTTGTTGTGCTCTAAGTCTGAAGGACACACACACACACACACACACACACACACACACACACACACACACACACACACACACACACACACACACACACACACACACATACAGTAACAAGTGGAGTACCACAAGGATCGGTGCTGGGACCAATTCTATTTCTAGTATATGTTAACGACATGTTTAAAGGAGTAGAGTCCTACATGTCGATGTTTGCGGATGACGCAAAGTTGATGAGAAGAGTTGTGACAGATGAGGATTGCAGGATCCTCCAAGAGGACCTGAACAGGTTGCAGAGATGATCAGAGAAATGGCTACTGGAGTTCAACACGAGCATATGTAAAGTTATGGAAATGGGATTAGGTGACAGGAGACCAAAGGGACAGTACACAATGAAGGGGAACAGCCTACCTGTGATGAAGCAAGAAAGAGACCTGGGTGTGGACGTAACACCTAATCTATCTTCTGAGGCCCATATAAATAGGATAACGACAGCAGCGTACTCTACACTGGCAAAAGTTACAACTTCATTCAGAAACCTAAGTGAGGAGGCTTTTAGGGCGCTTTACACTGCCTACGTGAGACCAGTCTTAGAGTATGCCGCGCCATCATGGAGCCCCCACCTGAAGAAACACATAAAGAAACTGGAGAAGGTTCAGAGGTTTGCGACGAGGCTTGTCCCAGAGTTACGAGGGATGGGATATGAAGAATGTCTGAGGGAACTGAACCTTACGACACTAGAGAAAAGAAGGGAGAGAGGAGATATGATAGGAACATATAAAATACTCAGGGGAATTGACAAAGTGGAAATAGAAGAAATGTTCACACATAATAATAACAGAACGAGGGGACATGGGTGGAAGCTTGAAACTCAGATGAGTCACAGAAATGTTAGGAAGTTTTCTTTTAGCGTGAGAGTAGTGGAAAAATGGAATGCACTTGGGGAACAGGTTGTGGAAGCAAACTCTATTCATACTTTTAAAATTAGGTATGATAGGGAAATGTGACAGGAGTCATTGCTGTAAACAACCGATGGCTGGAAAGGCGGGATCCAAGAGCCAATGCTCGATCCTGCAAGCACAAATAGGTGAGTACAAACAGGTGAGTACACATACACACACACACACACACACACACACACCACGCTGACACTAAAAAAGTTCTTTCTAATAGCCACAGAGATATTAGAAAGAACTTTTTTAGTGTCAGAGTGGTTGACAAATGGAATGCATTAGGCAGTGATGTGGTGGAGGCTGACTCCATACACAGTTTTTAAGTGTAGATATGATAGAGCCCAGTAGGCTCAGGAACCTGTACACCTGTTGATTGACAGTTGAGAGGCGGGACCAAAGAGCCAGAGCTCAACCCCCGCAAGCACAACTAGATGATTAGGTGAGTACACACACACACACACACACACACACACACATACACCCCCCCCCACACACACACCCACACCACACCCACACACCCCCCACACACACCCCCCCCACACCCCCCCCCACACACACACACACCCCACACCCCCCCCCCGACACACACACACACACACCCGACACACACCCCCACACCCCCCCACACACACCCCCCACACACAAACAAACAAACAACTCACCGTCTTAGTGCCGAGGTTATTGACCCTACACACCAGGTGGGCGGTCTGGCCCTCCACGGCTGACACATTAGAGGTCACGCCGGGGTCAAACACGGGGTCAAACAGGGTGTTAAGGTAGTCGCTCCAAGACGCGGGGTCAAGATCCATACCATCACCTTCTTCAGGGCCGCCCGCGCCCTCATCTTCACCGTGGGCGTGTGTGGGCGTTGATGCGGACGCGATGGTAGCACCGGCCTCTTTGTTGGCTCCCGTAGCATCAATGTCTGCCACTGGAAGGAGAGAGAGGAACTGTCATTTCCCCTGATACCTGTCTGTTTACTGTCTATTGTTTGATTGTCTCTGTTGTTTGACTGTCACGCTATTGTTTGATTGTCTCTGTTGTTTGACTGTCACGCTATTGTTTGATTGTCTCTGTTGTTTGACTGTCACTCTATTGTTTGATTGTCTCTGTTGTTTGACTGCCTCTCTATTGTTTGATTGTCTCTGTTGTTTGACTGTCACTCTATTGTTTGATTGTCTCTGTTGTTTGACTGTCACTCTATTGTTTGATTGTCTCTGTTGTTTGACTGTCTCTCTATTGTTTGATTGTCTCTGTTGTTTGACTGTCACTCTATTGTTTGATTGTCTCTGTTGTTTGACTGTCTCTCTATTGTTTGATTGTCTCTGTTGTTTGACTGTCACTCTATTGTTTGATTGTCTCTATTTGTCTGTCTATTGTTTGAATGTCTGTTTTTCTATTGTTTGATTGTTTTGTTTGTTAATTATTTGATTATGTTTCTGTCATTTTTGACTAATTTTCTGTCTACAGTTCGGTGGATTCATTGTACGTAATTTGAGTGTCAGTCTATTGATTTGTTGCTTGTATATTGTTTATCTGTATATTATTTGTTTATATATCTATATCTATTGTTTGATTGTCTGCGTTGTTTGAGTTGCCTATTATTTAATTGTTTGCCTGAGTATTGTTTGTTTGTCTGTCTATTGATTGTTTGTCTAAAGTTGTCTGCCTATCTATTTATTGTTTGATTGTCTGTATGTCTATTGTTTACGTGTCTGTGCTCTCTCAGTTTTATTATCTATCGCGCCATGCTGATATATACATCTTGATTTAGATATAGATCAAAATAACTAATCTACCTTTCCCCCCCCCCTTTCTAATCTATCTGAACGAGGGGGGGGGGGAATAGGGGATCAACCCCCACCCCCAGCCCGAGATACTCTCCATACAGACATAAAGTGTATGTGTATGTGTGTATGTATGTATGTATGTATGTATGTATGTATGTATGTATGTATGTATGTATGTATGTATGTATGTATGTATGTATGTATGTATGTATGTACTCACCTATTTGTATCTGCAGGATCGAGCATTGACTCTTGGATCTCGCATTATGTGTGTATGCTTTTGAGTCTCCACAGTAAGTATGTGTCTGAGTATGTTGATATACAATATATTTCAAAGCGAGATATCGCTTGAAATTCGTCTTGAGATATCGGTCAGATATATCGAGGAGATATTCCAAGACATTTAAATATCGAAAAATTCCTTAAATCTCTCAAAATATCTTTCATTTGGTTTTGCTCTGAAATCGAAATATATTTTCTCTTATGAAATGTTCAGACTGGGGGTAGTGACCTTCCATATATATATATATATATATATATATATATATATATATATATATATATATATATATATATATATATATATATGTCGTACCTAGTAGCCAGAACGCACTTCTCAGCCTACTATGCAAGGCCCAATTTGCCTAATAAGCCAAGTTTTCATGAAGTAATTGTTTTTCGACTACCTAACCTACCTAACCTAACCTAACCTAACTTTTTCGGCTACCTAACCTAACCTAACCTATAAAGATAGGTTAGGTTAGGTTAGGTAGGGTTGGTTAGGTTCGGTCATATATCTACGTTAATTTTAACTCCAATAAAAAAAAATTGACCTCATACATTATGAAATGGGTAACTTTATCATTTCATAAGAAAACAATTAGAGAAAATATATTAATTCAGGAAAACTTGGCTTATTAGGCAAATCGGGCCTTGCATAGTAGGCCGAGAAGTGCGTTCTGGCTACTAGGTACGACATATATATATATATATATATATATATATATATATATATATATATATATATATACCTTCGCATATTAAGCAATAAACAATTAATATAATTTCCAAAAAACAACCAATATTCGTCTTTTTATATAAGACCAAAAAAGCCATGAATAAAAGTCACACAACACAAATTAGACAGAAAAACAAGAGCGAGAGAGATTAATACCACTCGAAAAAAGAACTAAAAAAGCGTACAAAATATATGGCATAAAAATAACTGTAAATTCACAATATAGAGTGACAAAAATTCTTTGCAATATTGTTGAAAACATTCAGTTTAATTCATCCAAAATTCGCATGAGATGAATCCGGATTCCAGAACTGTGACGGAACGTGCAAATGGATCCACGCTCACGAACGCTGGATAACAATACTGGAAACGCCAATTGATCTATAGAAATCGATCTACAAATACGGGAAATTGATCCGATTGATCTTGGCCCGCCAAAGAAGCTAGAATCCAGCTCATATAATCAACTCTCATGAACGAGCCTGGAAGTTGAACACGGGCTCCACACTCATGTGAAAACGCACCTGAGTCTCGCTAGTGAGTTATGCTGGAAAATTCACCTGGATCGAGCTTCCCTAATTGTTCTGGAAACCTCATTTGTATCGAGCTGGAACATGCAGATGGATAATGCTGCTCCACAAGATGGCTCCAGAATCATCAAGAGTGCTGGAACGCAAGTAAATAAATAGTTCCAGGGTTACAAAGGGCTCTGGAACACGCATATACTTTCTGCTTGACGAAGGCTGCTGGTGCACGCAAGTGGTTCCAGGCTCGTGAACAATTCTGGAACATGCAGATGAACCTAAGTACACGAATGATGCTGGAAGACATAAGATGAACCCAGATTCGCGAAAGATGCAGGAACGCGACAAATGGATTCAAATTCAAGAACGATAATTGAATACGAAAATATAGATTACAATTCCTGAAAGATGCCGGAGACATCCGCAGCATCCAGTCTCACGAAAGATGCCGGAGACATCCGCAGCATCCAGTCTCACGAAAGATGCTGGGGACATCCGCAGCATCCAGTCTCACGAAAGATGCCGGAGACATCAGCAGCATCCAGTCTCACGAAAGATGCCGGAGACATCAGCAGCATCCAGTCTCACGAAAGATGCCGGAGACATCAGCAGCATCCAGACTCACGAAAGATGCTGGAGACAGGAGAAGAGAACACGCAACAATATCTCCTGACATATAATATCCATAAGAAGTGTCCAAAAAGCTCTTGCGTCTTCAGGTAGAAGAAAATCCTTAAAAATTTATTTTCTTAACAGCCAACTTGTCTTGGCTTTAAACAATAGTCAAAATGACAAATTTTGACTTTTGTTCATTTTCTTCCGGATATTTTCCCATTCTCTACGTAAATACTTTCTACCATCTAGATATCTACCATTTATGGTACGTTCTACCATCTGCATATCTACCATCTGGATATCTACAATTTATGGTACTTTCTACCATCTAGATATCTACCATTTTTGGTACTTTCTACCATCTAGATATCTACCATTAATGGTACTTTCTACCATCTAGATATCTACCATTAATGGTACTTTCTACCATCTAGATATCTACCACTTATGATACTTTCTACCATCTACCATCTCAAGATAACCATGTAGAGATGAGAAACGCTAAATCCCTTAGTCTTTCCATTCGGTGTTTCGACGTTTCTTCAGTAATTCAGCATTGTGAAATGCTGAGGAATCTTCAGGCATACTATACTAAGTAGAGTATACTAGGTATATACGAAATATACTAAGTATATTTCAGACACAGATATACTAAGTTTACTTAACGTAGAAATTGATAAGTTAGGGTTTACCTCACCCTATGATTCGACGACCATTCGTGGTGGTCGTAGAGTGTACCGCAGAATGAAGGGTGAGGTTCACCTGTTGACCAGACCACACACTAGAAATTGAAGGGGCGACGACGTTTCGGTCCGTCCTGGACCATTCTCAAGTCGATTGTGATGAGGAGGTAGGGACAGGCAATAAATAGGCAAGAGAGAGCTGAGGAGGAAAGTCAGGTGTAGGGATAGTAGTAATGGAAACTGCAGCAGGCCTATTGGCCCATACGAGGCAGCTCCTATTATAACCACCGAAGGAGCACAGGAGCCAGGAGAACAGGTGAAGGTTCACCTGTTCACCTGGGCTCTAGCAGGCTCGAACCGCGGACCCACATGGTTAGAGTCTCTTGGTTCCCCAGGGGAATGGCATGTTATTTCCAGGGAAGTGTGAGGGGGGGGGGTGAGGTGATTGCTGCCTAACTATATCAACTTATCCCTCCTTGATCAGCCTCTGGAGCATTGGAGGGCCATCAAACAACTGTATGCTGGCGATGAGCCACAATAACGTGGCTAAAGTAATCGACTTGAGAATGGTTCAGGACGGACCGAAACGTCGTCGTCCCTTCACCTTCTAGTGTGTGGTCTGGTCAAACAACTGCATCCTTAAAGTCGAATTCACCTGAATATTAGTTACTCGTGTCAACTCCGGAATGAACACAGACGTATGTATGTGTCATGCGGGGAAAAAACATATTAAAAATGAATGGAAACTTCACGGGTTATTCATGCCCGTGCCACCTCTTGGGTGGCTTAATCTTCATCAAACAATCCATCATTAAAATCGAATAGAACTTGTAACGTGTTCAAGACGATATATCGGCCTTCTTCAGCAAAAATTACTAAGCAAATCAACAAGAAAGATTAACAATTGAATCCCAAGACAAACAGAATAAGTTCAGCCGTCCATAGAAAACGGGATATAACCAGACCAATGGTATACTAAGGAAAAATCAGCGGCAGGTAGAAAAAATATAATTGCTATTAACATCCCGCCATCATAAACCCACCAATATTCAGGGCTGCCGGATTACATAATCTCAATAACCCTCGACCTAATCCTATGATGCACAAAGGACAACTTTTAATTCGCGAAAAGTGACGAAATAAGGTCACAAAGTCACAAATTTATGACCAATGTCGAGAGCTGCGAAATGTAGGTAATCCAAGTGACACGAGTGGGACTTTTCGTCGTAGCTGGCTAGCATCATGGGGTCGAATCGGTGTTGTCATAAATGAAGCGATTGTCACGGGACATAGTACCAATAGGCACCCCATAAGGAATTTAATATTAAGTGAACGCGGGATCAATTTTTTTCCATTTGTTCTATTTCTTAATATAAAACATTATGCACTGATGGTCGTAAATTGAACACAAAAGTCTACCGATCATACTTTGCATGTAATTGTGTATAATAAGTATTCATTATGGCTGTACTCTATTTCTATATCCATCCCATCCTTCCGTACCCACTGGCTTGCAACCCACGACCACCTAATCCTTCCCACCAATCCCTGCCGATCGACCAGCTGCCTCACAGGGTCGACTGGTCACTGCAGACCTGATGGTTCAGAATGACAGTTTCGCTTCCTGCATGGTTGACTCGTCAGTATGGAAACACATAGACACACATACAGAGAGAGAGAAAAAGAGAGATAAAGAGAGAGAGAGAGAGAGAGAGAGAGAGAGAGAGAGAGAGAGAGAGAGAGAGAGAGAGAGAGAGAGAGAGAGAGAGAGAGAGAGAGAGAGAGAGAGAGAGAGAGAGAGAGAGAGAGAGAGAGACAGAGAGACAGACAGATACAGAGAAAGACCGGGTTAACCCAGGCACTGCCTGGTATTCCACGTATCTGTTTGAGGTTAGAGGCCAGATGCTTGGGGCTAGCCTCAGCCAAATTTTAACAACATTTGCTGGTGAGTACGTGCCAGACATGGGTGGGGGTCATTGTTGACATCAATGAAACAAGTGCCTCTTGACATCATGTCAAAGCGACCCCCATCCCCACGATAAAACTTACATATATCATACTAACTCGACTCCAATCATTATTTGCTTTTCTCTTGCTATATAATAAAAAAATTATGCACTGATGTTTGTAAAATTGTCCAAGTAATACTATCATACTTTGACCATAAAGATATCTCACGTTTGTTCATGATATACTCAACACTGGGGGTCCCTTACCATCATACTATCTACCTATCCTTCAATACAGAACTATCCTCCCGTACACAACTATCCTCCCGTATCCGCTGCCATCAGAGTTGCAATCATGTGTTTCGTAATCTTGATATCGATGCACACTGACACCGGCTACATAGGGACACATGATACATTCAGGTGAAAGAGAGAGACTTGGAGACAGGAAGAGAAGAGAGCTTGAGGGTGAGAGACACAGACAAAGAGACATAGACAG